>NC_092638.1:59561561-59871561 GCF_039555335.1 Amphiura filiformis
CACCATCTGCTCTAGACCGACAATCGACAAAAGCTGGTATCGCCCATCCCTATGGAGAGTGACATCCGCTGACATCACAGACCAGGCGGTGATGGAAACGATATCGCCAATTTTGAGGTCGCCATTAGATTTAACACATAATCATGAAATCGTCACAAAGAATTCTAAATTTGTTATGTGGTGTCAAAGCAAAATTATCTTACTTTAAAACCGTCGGGGTACGACAAAGTACCCCACTGCAAGTATGATAATTTTCTATTTGTAATTGCTAACCGTGTATAATGTAGAACAATTTAAAACTGATTCACACAAGCAATGTAAAATTTCACTTACGAGTGGAATTTTCGTGCCTCATCCGTGCTAACCGTGTAGTTTGGTTTGAATGGGGCTGTCAGTGTATCTTCGCCAGCCTCGTACGTCACGTGTTGCGCTTCCTACGCCGCCTGTCACAGACGTAAAAAGTGGATCGCTAAAAAATAAGCGTCCTTACCAACCAGTCAACTTTAAGACAAATGGGTGAAAAGACACACTTTTACAAAGTTTTTCATAATTATTTTTATTTCACATGATCCGTGCATATATCGCCTAGCTATAAATGAAAAAATATTTTTTTAGACCAATCAAACCAATATATGGGTGTAGTACAGCCTTAAGAGCATATCTTTTAATCGAAAAGCTCTTATAACATGACATGATGATGTATTTACACCATTATTTTGTTTGTTTCCTTTAAATTTACAGAGAAATAAGTGAAGAGGAACATGTTTATTGAGCCTCCTGATGGGTTACCTGAAGAGGCTGTATTGAAGAATTGAACTGCGTGGGTCTGAAGTTGATGATTGTATGAGTTTGCCTTCATGATGCAAGGGTGCTGAATTCGGAAGCCATGCTAACAATATTGACCAAATATATGCAAATTAGCAGTAAATTATGCAAAACTTAGTGGAATAAGTAACAATGGTGCTTATAAATCAAATAAATATTCTCAACAAAAATAATTACAATGCATAAGAAGTCAATCATTACTGATTAATCATCAAAATTGAAAAAACGGAGGTTAAAATGACTCGTTAATTGGAATAAGTGGCTAGAATATGCAAATTAGAAGCAATTATGCGGAAAAAAAGTTGATATTCAGACCTACTTTTAACCCCCATGCTAAAAGTAAGTCTCCCACATGCAAAATCTAAATTTGAACATCAAATTATGCAACATAACTGATGAAATGTGGCTTTTTAAGCCTCGGAATATGTCAAAAATTGACCAAAATTTGTCAAAAATATGCAAATTAGCGGTAAATTATGCAAATTATGATATTTGCGCAACAAGTTTTGGCATCTGGGAAACAACTGAAACTTAACACCTGATTATTAACTGCCTTTTGCAGCTTTTTCTCCTTCCAAATTGATAAAACATACAGGTTTTCTAATCATTTACAGTGTTTTATATGCTTTAAATGGTGCCATTGCTTAAGTACAGAGCCTATGGGAATGACCTTTGACCTTTGGTCTAAATAAGGCCAAAATATGAAAACTTTAACGAGCCATAACTTTTGATCCCATGGGTCAATTTAAAAAAATAAAGTATCTTTAATTGTAATCAGGAAGCCAGGCTGCATAATCTGAGCAGTGTTTCAAGTCTTATTTTAGTGTATTTAAAATTGACTGAAAAACCCTATTCATAGGAGATATTCACTAGAGATTGAATATTTATTTATTTATTCATTATTTATTCGGGAAATTCCATCAATACAAATGTACTGGTCTCCCTGGATGACCTGATTATAAATATATATGTACATGAACATGATAATAACAATATAAGAAATATATATTATACAAAATGAAGGAACCAAACATAATACAAAACAAAATGCAATAATGTTTAGCTCAAATTATTATACAAAACTTACAGACCCAATTGCATTTTTGAATCCACCCAAACTCATTGAGTTAAAATTGATACAAAGATTGGGAGAAAGCTGGTTCCAAGCAACTGAAGAAAGTTTTCTTTACAGAAGAGGTTTTCTATATTGGAACAACCAAACTGTTTTGAGATTGACCCCTTGTACTTATGGAATGTGTAGAATGAGTGAAAGTAAAATTTGAAGAAAGATACTCGGGAGCAATATGTGCGAGATATTTAAAAGTTAAAATAAGTACCGTACTGACGCGAGTATAGTCCCACCTTCGAGTAAAGTCCCACCCCAAATTTTCGAAAAATTTCAGAAATTTAAAAAAAAAAAAAAAAAAAAAAAAAATTTCAAGATGTTTTGTATTTTTAATACGAAAATTGATATTTTGTATTCATGTCATACTCTATTAATGATTTCAAAATGCATTCAAATTCAATGCATTTTGAAATCATTAATAAGTATGACATGAATACAAAATATCAATTTTCATATTAAAAATACAAAACATCTTGAAATTTTTTTTTTAATCGAGTATAGTCCCACCCCCAATTTTGAAAAATGTTCACCCAAAAGCGGGGTGGGACTATACTCAGCAGTCATCTGGTAATTGATGCTCCCATCTACAGCTAAGTTTAACCCAGTCCAGGTCTTTCATCATATTGTCTACATGTGTATTAGGTTGTGTACTCACTACAGACATGGGGTCTCGTACCTAGGTCCGAGTCCACATACAAGTGGACTCAGTCCACATTGATTTCGCATTCTCACTAACACCAAAATGCTGATGTAGGATCGACTCCACTTACCCGGATGTTATAATATCAAGCACTTCAATGCATTACCATGATGTCACAAATTCTGTTGCAATGCATGTTTTGACCGGAACTCACAGCACAAATCAAACTTTACTAGCTTTTACTATAGACTATCAATTTTGAAAGATCATGTTTTATTTCCAGGCCCCCAGATATATTTCTTCAATCCATGGATATGTTATTTTGTGATGTATTTGGAAAAATCTGAAATAAACAGCTCTAAAAAACTGTTATTTTATATTAGGCCTATATTATAATACGTGTAAAATGAGAGAAATACGTCGGGTTGTTATTTTGGATTTGGTCAAGCACGCCGATCCACAAAATACTATTTTTGATTGGTAATTTTAACTCAGTCTAGCAAAATGTACACCTCAAAGACGAATATTAAACCTGAATATCCTTTTGTACTATCCTGTTAAAAGCTCAATGTTGTTTTATTTAATTCTGAAACAGAATAAAATCTGTATCTTGCCACGATGCCGTTGTTTTCACACTGCACGAGAAGCATGCTGCTCATCAAACTACGGCAAGCATCTCGAACGAATGTCCGTGTATATAGCCACTTTCCCCTCGACTTTTCCGCATAAAAAATAAATGTTGTAAATTACATGAAGTAAAGCCTGTATAAATTTGTTCTATAATACCAGCTATGAATTTTTAAGTTGAAAATGCATATGTTTAAATTTTATCATGGAACGGCCATCAAGATTGTGCATACAGCATTTCCGATATAAAGTGGATCGAGTCCACTTGTAAACACGTTCTCACTATGCTGTTTGATACCACGTCCTAGGTACGAGACTACCTCAATGAGGTGGTCTCGATGGCTATCCTGGATGTAGGATCGAGACCACTTATTTCAAGCGATTCTCACTATGCTTGGAAGTGGACTCGATGTAGGATCGAGTCCACGTCCTGGTATCAAACAGGCATAGTGAGAACGCGCCCTCATGATCAGACACATGTCCAACTGGAAAAAAATTACAGAAATTAGCGAATTAAGGGATCTGGAATGAGCGTTTTGAGCGTTTCGACAGTATTTTTTATGGAACATGAGAGCACCTCGGACGTATCGAATTGCATTCTGAATACGAAGAATGTCTTTCTGATATCAAATAATTTTTATTTAAAAAAAAAATCACGATATAATACAAATTTTATGACAAATTATAAAAATTTGATATTTTCACATTTTTGTTATATAACAGTCCTCGAAGTAAATTTTATAAATCTAATGATATCGTCGGGTGCATCACATACTGGTCTATCTTGAATTTTTGACTTTTTTGAGAAAATTGGTATATAGTTCTTTTTTACGGAGCTCTTCAAATACAACAAATTACAGACCTCAATTTTTCCTAGATAATTAGTTATAAAATGTTTAATTTAAACTATCTATGATTTTTTCAAAATACGTATTTTCACATACTGATCTATCTCGAAAAAACACGCATTTCTAGAAAATCGCAATTGAAAATCTTCATATTAAGTTTACCTTTCTATAATTTAATTAGACTACGGATTTTCATGAAAGTGGTTTTAAATTAAAGCATACACTTAGCAGATTTATTTAAGTGGAATCTTTAATTATATTTACGTATGTAATATTGCTTAAAACTACACTTAAGTTGTAGTTCTGTATGTGAAATCGTTAATTTCCCGATATTGAAAGTGCATTACATACTGGTCTATCTCGAGATAGACCAGTATGTGATCAAATCTAAAGTCACATCATTGTTCGCTAAATCGAGATAGCCCCCAAGATAGACCAGTATGAAGCGAATTTTAAATACGATATCGGAAATTAACTATTTCACATACAGAACTACAACTTCAGTGTAGTTTTAAGCAATACTGCATACATAAATATAATTCAAAATTCCACTTAAATAAATTTGTTAAGTATATGCTTTAATTTAAAACCACTTTCATTAAAATCCATAATATAATTAAATTATAGAAAGGTTAACTTAATACTAAGATTTTCAATTGATTTTCTAAATGCGTGTTTTTGAGATAGACCAGTATGTGATGCGTCCGACGATATATTCTTAAAGTGTATGTAGCTGGGAGGAAAAGCCGATGATCAATTGAAAATTTTGACCTTTCATATTGAAGATATGGATTTTTTTCCCAAAAAGACCTCATTTTTGTTGGTGTTTTGGGAAAAAAATCCATATCTTCAATCTGAAAAGGTCAAAATTTTCAATTGATCGTCGGCTTTTATCCCACCTCCATACGTTAAGTATAAATCATCAGATTTATAAAGTTTACTTGAGTACTGTTAAATATCAAAATATTAATTTTTAATCATTTGCCATAAAATATGTATTACATTGCGAATTTCAAAAAATCAAAATTATTTGATATCAGAAGGACATTCTTCGTATTCAGAATGTAATTTGATATGTCTAATGTGCTCTAATGTCCCACAATAAATACTGTCCAAACGTTCATACCCCTTCCCTTAAGGCACCACAATTTGTTCTGTATTTTGATCGATGGTTTATGATTGCTTCAATGATTGTTATTAATGAAATATCAACTAATTCATCAGCATTAATGGAAAATTTATATTGGTCAATATCATTACATAAATTTAAACATTGATATATAATCACAATTAGCAATAGTCAATTAATTGATTTTGTAAATAATAAGGACCACCCAAGCACCAATGATTGATCAAAATTTCAACAACTCTTCCTATACCTTTGTACTTGAGCCAACCTTTGTTAATCCGTGATGAATCCACTGTTCAGTAGCGTATCGCTGAACGCAAGGTTCTGCAGCGTCTGGCGTTCACGCATGAGCGTAAAATTCATCATGTCTGGAACATATGTGTAAACATGAACTCTCTTATGTTGGCGGTAGAAGCTAAATATTACCGCTTTATTCTTTAGTTTTATTGCTGATATCAACATAGTGAGTGGCAATGACAAACGGACATTCCAAATGAAAGAATCGTGTGAATTAGACATCTTTAGCTTGTTTCGTTGTCTGGCGGCGTCTGCGTGGTTTACTTCAGCTCGTGCAGCTAAAGCTGCCCTCGCAAGTAAACCACTCGGACGACGTTGACGCATCGTTGTTAATCGGTGATGAACAACGGTGAAACATGATTGAATCCCTAAATCAAACTAATTTAGTTCTATTGCCTAAGTTTGATTGCTGGAAGTTGGAACACATTAGTAAATTCCAAGTTTGATAAAAAGCAATTGAAAATGTGATGGCGTTTCAAATGGCCAGGCTTAATCAGAAATCAAATGAATATGTTTAAAGCATAACAAAAACAAACATGTAACAATTTTGTACACTACCCAATTTGATTGTTTATCACTCAACAAAATTTACAAACAAATCAATATCTGATTTTGATTTTGATTTAAAATTTTGATCTAAACACAAGGAATTAATTCCTACCTCGGAATTTTCAGATGGTACCCCATCTTTCATTAGCGAGCGAGTGACTGTATCAGGTTGTGATCTTTTTGACCTTTGACCTGATAACAGACTCATAGACTCCTAAAATCAATATCTACATGAAATGGTTTTAATTCATTGTGAATGAAAGACAGCCACTTTAGATCTTGAATTATTGGTACAAATTTGTCACCAGAATACAATATACAAAATTAGGGTTTCAATAGGTTAATTAACTGTCCACAAGTATGGACTTCTGTTCTGGGTTATATATGCATGTAGACAGACCCATGTATAGCTGTGTATGACCATGTTACGAAATACGTTTAAAAACGGGGGACACAATTTTGATGCACAATAGCGGATGCATCTCTCACAATGCATTTGCCATGTAATTGGAATGTACTGAAGGCATTCACATACTGAGGACGTTACGTTACGTTATGTTACGTTACGTTACTTTATGTTACTTTACTTTACTTTACATTACATTACGTTACGTTACGTTACGTTACGTTACGTTACGTTACGTTACGTTACGTTACATTACATTATATTCCAGTACAATACAATAGTGGCACTTACAATGAAATTCCACTTATAAGCTACACTTACGATGTAACTTGAACTACAATTTAAAACTGAAATTACACACACACACAAAATATATTTCAGGCAAAAGGTTATACTGGAAACAGATGCATTTTTGTAGACATTTTAATTGCATTCACATCAGCCCCTACTCTTATTCACCCTTGGATTTTATACAGGTAACAAAAGATTGATGTTTCATGTTTATTCAAATCTAACAATTAATTGATGTACAGTAACCTTCTGTATCAATGGTACAAAAATGTGACTCGTAATAAATTATCCATGGCTTCCAAATTTGGAACCATCTCTTCCACAGAGCCCTATATTGGACTCTATGGTCTCTTACTATTATAATTATCGCACATAGTAAGACATGGTCAGTGATGGTTACCTAACAGTCATTTTGTGACTCTTGTGTAATTACTGTCCTCAAGATTGGTATAACCAGTTTATACAGAATGCCACGATGGGCCTGACATTATCTTGCACTTTCTCTTTTTAATTTTTCAGGATTGTTTCACATATTTCACTCCTCACTTTTTGAGTACCTTAAGTCTTGGTGGTCAACATTAGTTACCAGAATTTGAAGAGTGCACTGTCGCTTTTAGAACATGAATTTTTCCCTCTCTGTCTCTTGGCCTTACATTTTTATCATCATCATCAGAAAAATCTGCTGCATCTAGGAGGACCATTCTTTCCTCAAGAGCCACATCATTATAATTTTTAAAACTCTTCAGCCATTTCTCTTTTCACCTGAATATATCGCTTCTTCTTTCCAACTTTAAATTGGGCATTACCGTCAGTGTTAATGTATTTAATACTGTCATCATCATCATCATCATCATCATCATCATCATCATCATCATCATCATCATCATCATCATCATCATCATCATCATCAAGGGCATCACATTCACCACCATTAGCAGCATCACTACCATCAGCAACAGCACCATCATCATCAGCAGCAGCAACAGCAGCACCGCTGCTACTGCCACCACCACCACCATCAGGGGCAGCACCTCCACCACCATTGGCACCAGCAGTAGCACCACCACTATCATGAACAGCAGCAGCATCACTGCTACTGTCACCACCACCACAGCCACCAGTAGCAGCAGCAGCGTCACTGCTACTGTCACCACCACCAGTAGCAGCAGCAGCATCACTGCTACTGTCACCACCACCACCACCAGTAGCAGCAGCAGCTCCACCATCACCATTAGCACTGTCAGCAGCAGTAGCACCACCACCATAAGCAACATTACCACCACCACTGCTATTGACACCACCATCAGTGGCAGCACCTCCACTACCATTAACACCACCACCACTATCACCATCAACAGAGGCATCACCATAAGCAACAGCTGTAGCACCACCATCAGCAGCAGCAACAGCAGCACTGCCACCAGCACCAACACGATCACCACCAATACCACCTTCTCCACCACCATCAGTAGCAGCAGCTCCACCACCCCCACTGCCAGTATAATCACCACCACCAACACTGCCCCTACCACCGTCATCAGCAGCAGCAGTATCAGATCCACCACCACCATCACCACCAGCACTATCATGGTCACCACCACTGCTACCACTGCCAGCACTACCACCGCTTGCACCACCACCAATTCCATCATCATTGTTGCCAACCTCATCAACAGCATCAGCACCATCTGACTCAGGAGAGTCTTTAGTTGCATGGTATACACGGCCATATAACACATATGCTAATACATCCAGTTGGTATTTTCTTTTCAATGCTTCTTGCTCACATAATTTTGACTCGGGGGAGCTTCTTGCCAGTAGTATTATCGATCCAAAGGCTAGAGCAATTGTAAAAAAGGATCTACTTGAAGATACAGCATCGCCTGCTGACTCTAGGGTATTTAAAATATTCCAAATAAGAGTAATAACAAGTATAAAAGGGACTATATATTTGATGATGATTTTGGTACAGAATGTATAAAGATATGGTTTGTATTTATCAACCATTGCCCTGTATAATTTGTATTCTATAGTGGGTTCATCACTGTCACTATATATCAACAAGGAGGACAGGTTGTCATTGCTCAGATTCATAGCTAATACCTTATCTAGCAAGTAATTATATCCAGGCCCATGATATGATTTCAGTCTTGACAAAGAGTCAGTGGTGTTATCCAAAAGTTCTGTAAGATCATGGTGAACATTTTCTGCTGCTTGTACAGTCAGGCGAAATAGCTGAGAATATTCATCATAAAACCCACTTGATGCTTTGAATATAATGCCTAAGGTGGCCACAAAGAGGAAACATGGGGGACCTGCTACTTCAGGGTTTATAAGCAGTGCAATTATTGTAGTAAAGGCGACATATATGTAGTTACCGAGCATAAAATATGTTGATTGTAAGAAGTAAATACCACACATCAAAGGAAGGAAATTATTTAATAAAATGCGGATCCTTGGTGTCGTAAAGTACAATTGGAAAATATAATATACAGGTAATAGTAATATTATTGATTGCCAATGCAAAGTCATTAACGTTAGAAACCAACAGAACAAAGCGAAGAGAATTGCTACAATAATTTCAAGTGTGCTAATAATGATGCGAAAAATGTGATGGGTTCGGCTCAGTTTCAATTCTCTATTACTATTATTTAATGAATGTATTAACATTATGAATATCACAAGTATTGGCATTAAATAGGTTAGGTAAACCAATCTGCACAGGGCACTAATAAACCAAAGGGCTAACATTATTATACGAACAATTGTGTTGCGTTCATATCGTATGTTATATATGTTATGCCAGTATGTCTTAGATATAATTATTTTCAGATATTCATTTAAATTGGAAGATAAAAAATCAATTAAATCCTGTATCGAAGTGAAGCTGTCTGACCTGACCAGGATATTTTGCTCAATAGCTTTTTCAATTTGGACAAACTCTGTAAAATCTGATAGATATTGTATAGTTTCTTGGCTTGGAATCCTGTTCTGACTGTGATTCTTTATTCCATCATACCGAAAGATGAAAGAACAAAATGCTATAGCAGTGCAAGCACATGTGATATTTAGAATTGCAGTTAAATCCCAATCCATGTGGTAGTTGATGCGGCTTATAACAGGGACTAATGAGATAAATATATATAGCACACACCATCTAATAGGATTCAGAAATGGTTTCCAAAATACAGCAATATATTTGAAACCAGCTGGCAGTGGATTGATGCTTAAATTAAGTCGACAGATGTTTCCATCTTGAAAGCATACTTTTGGAATTACCCTTGACATTGTAGTAAAGATAAATAGATAAGGCAAAATAAGGTACATGAAAACCCTTGCTACAAAAAGCCATGGTTCTATGAGACCAGAATAACACACATATACATGATTATACATAATCATATTTGCTTGAACTTGAAGTATTTGTGTTTCTGTAAAATAATATTGTCCCTGCTCAGTAAGTTTCTGCAGTACAGTAGTTGTCAAGTCTTCTAGACATCCGCTTGTGATGATATGAAGTTTACTTGGAGGAAGATTATCTAGTGACAAGCTAGCTGGTAAAATCAGACTTATACTTGTCTTGTATACACCATCATGAAACATGCCCAATTTAATTGGTAACCAGCTAGCAGGACATATCAAGCCTTCATGAATCCAGCTGCCCTTTGCATCCAGCACCCAGTGGTATGGAGCATGCACTATTGATTTGTTGGAGTTTGAAGCTGTTAAGATGACATCAAATTTCACAAGTGACAATTCTTGTTCAGATAACGCATCTAGCAACTCAAAAATTATGTCATTGTGTATTTCCCAGCCTTCTGAATTACATGTGTAGGACTCAGTCTTAGTTGCATCAGATATGTGTATTTTAGGAGGAGTCACGTCTTGGTTTGAGGCATTTGTTTTCTTAAATAACCGCACAAGTGAATGTTTACCTGTAGAGTTATCCATGGTAGTAGAGGTGGACAGATTGTCATTGCCGGTGCCCCCATCATCTGAAAAATAGAATGTAGTTTTCTGGTTTTAGATTAGACTTAAGGGATCTAGAATGAGCGTTTATTGCGTTTCGACAGTATTTTTTGTGGGACATTAGAGCACCTCAGACCTATCGAATTGCATTCTGAATACGAAGCATGTCTTTCTGATATCAAATAATTTACATTTTTTGAAAATCACAATATAATACAAATTTTATGACAAATTATACAAATTTGATATTTTTCAAATTTTTGATATATAACAGTCCTCGAAGTAAATTATATAAATCTAATGATATATTCTTAAAGTATATGTAGCAGGGAGGAAAAGCCGACGGTCAATTGAAAATTTTGACCTTTCATATTGAAGATATGGATTTTTTCCCCAAAAAAGACCTAATTTTTTTTTGGTGTTTTGGGAAAAAAATCTATATCTTCAATACTAAAGGTCAAAATTTTCAATTGATCGTCGGTTTTTCATCCCACCTACATACACTTTAAGTATAAATCATCAGATTTATAAAGTTTACTTCAAGTACTGTTAAATATCAAAAATATCAATTTTAATGATTTGCCATAAAATGTGTATTAAATTGCGTAATTTCAAAAATCAAAATTATTTGATATCAGAATGACATTCTTCGTATTCAGAATGCAATTCGATATGTCTGATGTGCTCTAATGTCCCAAAATAAATACTGTCCAAACGCTCATACCCCAGCCCTTAAAGGTCGGTACGCACAAAACAAATTTTGCTCCACCCCCCCTTTTTAGATTCTTGAGCACCGCACTGGACAAAAAGAAATTGGGTCAACAGTTCACAACTTCCATCAGCAAAAAATATTTGCGTTGTGCTCCCCTGGTTCTGAAAACCTGTCTACGCTAGAACTAGATCTAGTTCCTCAAGGATATCTATCACCACGGGCGGTAGTTGATGCTCTTCAGAGAAGTCTGTCGTAGGCGGCATACTTACATGTTTCCATATAATTACAGCCTAAGTAAGTTCTACTGCCCCGCGGCCTAGAAATCATGTGCATATATTAACGGGGGCTTTGTTTGTTTTTGTATGAAACATAAACGATGCATGATGATGGAGATGATATGATTATGACATAGTTTATTGTCCCTGGGAAGCACAATCCATACCTCTTATCCTAGGCTCCCATGTCCCCCACCTATATAACCTCCTCTTCCCTAACCCAAGTCTTCTCCCCCCTCCTTGCCCCTACATTTAATATCTCTTCTACCTTAAACGCTATTCTACTCCACTCTCAACCTCTCCTCCCCCTTCCCTTTCGAAAAAAATAGCCCAATTTTGCCTCAATCTAGCCAAAATTGTGAAATTTTCCAAACAAAAATTGGGAAAATTTGTAAAAACTAAGATAATTTGGGTTAAATTTGGCATAAAATTTTGACTTTTGGTATATCAATGGGTCCAAATTTCTTGAAAAATTGGTATATCTATGGGTCCACTTTCAAATTCTCAGTGGCACGTCCCTACCAAAAACAAACTTGAGTACCCCGGGTTTAGCAGTTCTCTGGATATAGCCAGGTTTTATGATATAGCATGGTTTTGGATCACCACAGACAAAAGGCCCTTAAAAATACTAGTAGGGCTATATAGACCCATCTGTATTATTTGTTGATTTTCTTGCATGTGTATTAATCAAAATCCAGCAGTAGACCTGGATCAAAGTCTATCTATAAGTCTATCATTAGATAGTGTGTACTTGATATTTATTTGTACCATTTGGCCAAAAGGCCAGACACAACCCAATATTGCAACAGTAATTATTTATATTAGTTTTTAATTTATATGTAGTTCTCTTACCTGAATTACATAGAACCATTGGGTGATGCAATGATGCCATAAACAGACACACAAGTAGGATGATCCTGGCCATGATGAAAATCACTAACTCCTTCTGGTACAAGTATAGTTAGCATTTAGTGAAACTAAAGATCCTAAAAATAATTTTGTAGGATCTTTGGTGAAACTACTTCAGTAAGTCAGATTACACTGTGTTCGTTTTAAAGACAGTGTTGGTTGATTTGAGCCAGTGAATATTAGACAAAGTCAAGTCAGGTACTTTCAAAGCAGTTTCACTAGAACAGGTTTCTTGGGGAATAATTCCTTGGCACACTACTTATGGTCACATTGCAACTAAAGGCTGATAAAAGTTGATTTTGAGTTTCCCATCACCTGCCTTCACTTCATTAAGTTCATTTTCATACATGTAGGTGCTTCATATGGTAAGCAATACTGACATAAAAATTATTTTCTTTTTTTACCTTGGGACTTTCCCCAATGACTATGTGTGAGTTTCACAGGTCAATGATCAATATTATTTACACAGTCAGGCTATACCATTTCCATGCATGGATAAATCAATACACAAATCAATGATCACACATACGTAAAAAGCACTGTACGTTTCATTATTAATTTTATACAAATACTTTTATTCCCCATAACACAAAAATATCAAGATAAGAGCACACATCATTACATTTGAAACATATATATTTTTAAATAAGTTTGAACTTAACAGTTGAAATTAATTATTCATATTTTGTGCATGATTAGATGCAAGTCCAATAGATGAAAACAAGTTTAAATAAAAATGTTTATGAAGTTTTCTGAAACCAAGCTAATGAGCTAATTTCCAAATAAATAATAGAATCAACTCAGTCAACTTATTTAAATATCATAATTGGCCATGGCCACTACATGTTTTAAAAGTTCAAACTGTAATATAGTAACAATTTAAAATGAGCCTTCCTTTGAAACAATTATATTCTTTATATAAAATGCATATTAGGCAACAAAGTTTATTTCCATACCAAGCAAACACAAACATATTTCTAAAAAATAGTTTTGCTCAAATTGTTTAAATAATGTTGGGTTATCGGGAAAAACATGTTGTAAATCACTGTTGTTAATATGTTAGTACTAAATATTGGCAAATATTTTTACAAAACACTTTTTCAACACTTTTAACAACATTATATTATAAAGTTTTACATCACTTTTTCAAAGATGTTTTCTGAATGTTATTTAAAAGTCTTACAGTTTTTATATAACTTGACATAATTTTTTTTTTTAAAGTTTTCTTTTGATTTTGTGTTTGCTGGGTTATATGGCCTGAAAACCAAAATGCAAAATGTTTTTTTTTTTTCATTTATTTTTAGAGTTGGGATCTATGGTACATTAAGCCTCAAATCACAAATATTTATTGTCAGATCAGTGTAGATAAGTTTTAGGAAAATTAAAGTGATTTTCATAGGATTATATTGCTTGAAAATCCAAATGTAGGAGCACAAAATCTCTTAAACTTTCTTTCATTCATTTAATTATTGGCTTGAAATTTTTATGGATTTTTTGTGGTAAAATGACTTTCTGGTAAAATGACTTTCTAAAATGAAATGTGAAGAAACTTTGTTTTTTTAGCCTTATGCATAGGCCCTTGTCTACTTCGACTCATTCAAGGTTTATCACAACAATACCTACAATAATCATATTATTACCAGGAAGTATTAAAGGGCTATTCAGAGATCTTGTGAGAAATAAAATCTTTTAGATTTTAAAATGGTTGATTATGATATATCAAGATATACCATTAAACCATTTTTTTTCCAGAAATGTTACCAAAATATGAAGAATTCTGAGCGGTTACTTACATCCATGATCAAAGTGCAAGGAATTCCTTATGCCCAGGCATAGAGAACATATGTGACACAATCTGGTACATGGGGCCAAAGGCAGCAAATTTGAAATTGAGATAAAGGCAAAAATATGGAGTAAAAACACAATCAAATGCATAAGAAAATACACATCACAAAATTTCAGAACTTCAGAACCAAGTATGCTAGACTTTGGCTTTTTCAATTATGATAACCTAATATTTGTATAAGATAATAATTATAATATTTCAATTTTCAAAAATGCATCCTTGGTCCCCATGTAGCAGATCATGTCACATTTGGTTTTTTGTCTTTCTTGACATATAAATGCATAATATAATAACGAGCTTGCAAACAGATACATTTTTATAGCTTTTAAAATGCACACACACATACGACTCCCGATTCAACAACCATGGACCCTTGGATTTACACAGGCAACTAAAGACGTTTATACCCAATTATATTATCCTCACAGCCCATTATTCAAAATTACACACATGATATGTTAAAACACGTCATGTGAGACCCCTGTTTCACAATAATGGGTCGGACGTTGTAAGACATTCTATGCATAGCATTACGCATACAATATTTTAGCGATATGTGGTGTCACTGAAGTAAACAACTTAAACATTTGTGCAACAAAGTGATATTTTCTCTTTAAATCACACTATTTTGTGCAAATAGAATAGAAATAAAGTTGAGCATTATCATTTACATCCAAATAATGTGTCCTCGGCAATAAAAATGTTTAAATAATTTTATGGGTTAGGCTGCACCTCACCCATTATTTATGTTCTTACTGCATGTGACGAATATGTGGGTATAAAGAATTCTGCATTACCCTTTATTTCTTACATCTGACAATTAATTAATACACCGTGACCTGACATTATACCTCAAATGGGAATCTTAGTATGAGCTAAATTTTTGTATGTGATGCCACTAGAATAGGTTTTGTAACAGAGGACGTCTACTGTGTTTGTGTGGACATGTTTATATTCATACAAAAGTCCATGGTTGCAGGTGAAAACAAACAGACACACTTGCAATCTCAAACACCATAACACCTAAATATACTAGAATTGGGGTTTGTAAATACAAATAATATGCAATATGCAAATAAGCTCAATAAAAAATATGCAAATAACATGACACAAAACTATACACCACACCAGGCTACCATATACTATCACACTACCAAGTTAGAAGTTGATTGGTTATTGCATTTAAGCTGCAGAGTGGAGTAATGAAAATGTAGGCAAAATAATGCAAATAATCTCATTAATATTCATAAATATGCAAACAACATGACACAAAACATGACACAAAACTATACAGTACATCAGGCCACCATATCCAATCCACATACCAAGTTTGATATAATATTGGATGGCTGAGCATGATACCATAACATATCGGATGAGTCATAAAAATATCGGACGAGCTAAAGGCGAGTTCGATATTTGTATGACGAATCCGATATGTTATGGTATCATGCGAAATAAGCCATCCAATATTATCATTATTAGGTTTTCTTAACTCCTAATAACCCTGTAAACATAATAATGAAGTTGACCGGCCTTTGCGATTAAACTGCAGAGTGGATTAATGAAAATGTAGGCAAAATATGCAAATTAGGTCATTTTAAATATTCATAAATATGCAAATAATATGACACAAAACTACACAGCACATGCATCAGGCCACCATATCCTATCACCATATCTATTGATATGCTTGAACGAACCGCTACAACTGTATTATATGAAATGTGGTGGGCGATTTCAAATGCATGTGCCCTGAGCAAACTACGATGTGTACGCACACTGCAGGGCAAAGAACAATGGAAATTGACATAATTCGTGTGCATACTGCCGGGCAATGACATGTCAACTGGTCTATACAATCATCAGATTTAGTCATAGTACTAGCTGAAGGACTTTCACATGGTATTTCTCTGCCTGTTCTTATTGTATTTTGCCAATCTTGAAGGTGGTTTGGTGAATGTCATCTTTCACTTTCTGTTTTTAATATTTCAGGTTTCTTTAACATATTTTTCTTAAAGGAAATCTGTACCATAAACTAATCAATGGCTATATAGTTGCAGTAATAATAAAAACGACAAACAGTAAAAGTCCCAAGCTTATATACGTACAAATAAAGGAGAAATTCTTAATTCCTTACGACGATCAACGGTCATTTTGCAATTCATGGCGGCGGCCATATTGACACCCGATATTATTTTTTATTACGCTGTAACGGTACCCCGATATTGAAACCAGCGAAATCCGTGCCACCAAAGTTCAGATTCAACATTCGTTAAAAAAAAAAAAAACGCGACAAGAACATAAAAAATGTATTTTTAGTAATATTTATGATCAACAATGTCTTTTGAGAACGAAAAGTAAAAATAGCACTAAAAACCAAATTTCGCTGTGGGGTCGCGAATGCCATAGCAACATACGCTCGCCGTGGGTCTGTGTGAAAGGTTACGCTACTGCTTGTGGCAGTAGCGTAACCGCAGTAACGAAGGATTAAAAGTGCTTTTTCTTTGTTAGGAATATTCCGAAATTCATATAGACCGTCTGGTATGTTTAATTTAGGGGTATATAACTATATTAGCCATTGATTAGTTTATGGTATAGATTTCCTTTAAACTTGCTTTATGAATACCTCTTGGTGGTCAACATTAGTTACCAGACAGACAAACTATCGTGATATCCATGGACATCATCGTAATATCAAGTACAATCCAATTACCTGTTTGATCCCGCTGAATATTACGCACTTTGAAGTCAAAATTGTTATTCATTAACACTGCCACGCCCCTGGCATTTGTCTTATAACCTGCTGTATAACATTCATATCCCCATTCTGATCTGATCATATTTTCCCATTTCTGGTCCCAGTGTACATCCTGAAGGCAATAAATTGAACATTTCTTTTTCCTTAAATAATTTAAAACATCTCTTCTCTTAGATTTATCACTCAATCCTCTACAGTTTACAGAACATATATTTATAGTACTATCCATATTCTTTAACCATGTAAACATGTTTAACAGAAACCTTCATTTGGTTTTTGATTACAACATACATAACTTGATTCACAGCTGTCTTTTTATGAAAAATATAATACATACCAAAACACACAAAAAAACTATATAAAAGAAGAAAAAACAAAGTTGCAAAAAACAAAGAAAAAGCAAGAAAGAGAAAAAAAAATCCAACCACCGAGCCCACCAAGAAGATAAATTTTTGGAAAAAATTATGATTTCTACCTTCAAATATTTATAAATCGTCATGCATGTCAAAAACTTTTTGTCACAGATTAATTTACACCATATGTTTTACTATTCATAAATGTGCAAGCAAGCAAATAAATGATACAAAACATTTTATACAATGAATTCTCAAAGGAACTTGTTGTTTCATTTATACTGATATCTTTTTTTATATCAGAGATGCACCTTTTTACTGTTAACAAGAACATATGAGGAGGATTTTCACACCTCCTTGATATTTAAATTTGATCTGTTCAACTGTTCAAACTGTTTAAATCGTTCACATTTTGGAGTTTATAAGATTTCATGTATTTTAGTGCTAAAGTCAGTCAATTTATGCAGATTTACATATTCATCCTGTGTATTTCACCCATGGCCCCTGTCGTTGTTCCTTGGCTCTGTGTTCCATGATGACTTCTGTGCCTATGATTCTTGTTACTCTGATTCTTGTTACTCTGATTCTTGTTACTCTGCCTTCTCTTCTTAGTTTCTTCGCTTCTGCTACCAACATTCCTCTCTTTTGCTTCATTTCTGCGGGTAGATCAGTATATACCATCACTGGTTTCCGTCCAGGTACATAGTCTCTGTTTTTTGCTAGTTCCAGGATCCAGTCCCTATCTCCAATAGCACCGAACCTGACGATAATGGGATCCGGGCCTTTTCTTTGACCACCATAATTTCGCGGGGCAAGCGATGGGCATTGACAATAAAGATACTATATACATCTGCCTGTGGTACATTAAAGTCTGTGATCAGGAAATCTCTCACCACTTCATAAATAGTTTTATCATTATTTTCTTCCGCTCCATAAAACAGAAGGTTAGTTTTCCTGTCATGGATTTCGTTGAGTAAGAGTTTTTTCTCAATGTCCTGCTTTAGGTCTGTAAGCTTTTTGTCTATATTTGGAACTGTTTCATGTGCTAGCTCATTTGTTTGTTCTGAATCCCTAGTTACCTTTTCTTCTAGGTTCCGTATCGTTTCTTCATTTGTTGAAACCGATTCAGTTAGTTTGTTTACTTGTGACTGTAGTTTATCCATCCGTTTATTCAGCGTGCTTTCTAACCGTAACATTATAGACTTTAGTTCGGCGTTGGACACGATATATTACCTGGTTCCTGTCTTCGCTGGTTTTGTATCTCAGTTGAGTCAAATTTTGATGCCCTGTGTTTCAACTGATGCGGCTTTCCACTTCGAAGATTGTATGTACAATTTAGAATGTTTTTGTTCCCCTGCATACTATTTTTCTGAAATTATGTAGGCTCGGTGGCCGAAAAGAAATTACACACGTCCGGCCATGATGGAATCCGGGTTGCCAGTCGAATCAGTGAACTATTGCTTTTGAATATTTCCCTTTCTATCTCTTGGTCAATTATTTTCATCATCTGCTGCAGCTAACAGGGGCATTCTTTCCTCAAGAGCCACATCATCAATGTTGATTTTTTCAATACTGTCGCCATCCTCATCATCACTACATGTAGCAGCAGTGGCAGCAGCACTATCACCACCACCATTAGCAGCACTAGTACCACCACCTGCAGCACCACCACCACTACCACCACCATCAGCAACAACATTGCTACCATTGGCGGCAGCACCACCACTACCATCACCTCCACCACCTCCGCCACTACCAACACCACCTCCACCACCACCATGACCACTACCACCACCATCAGCAACACTATCAGTACCATCACCACCACTGCTACTGCCATGGCGAGTACTAGAACCACCACCACCCTGACTGCCCCCACCATCATCATTGTTGCCATCCTCAGGAACAGCATCAGTAGCACCATTTGCATCAGTAGCACCATCTGCACCAGCAGCAATACCCCCACCATCAGCAACCACAGCAGCAGTACCACCATCAGCACCTCTACCACCACCAGCAACACCGCCATCATCAGCAACAGAAGCAGAACCCTCACCATCAGCAACCACAGCAGAGGCACCACCACAGCCACCACCACCACCATCAGCACCACTACCACTATCAACAACACCAACACTACCAGCAACAGCAGTAACACCCCTACCATCAGCAACCAAAGTAGAGGCACCACTACCACTATCAGCAACATTACCATCATCAGCAACAGCAGCAACACCCCCACCATCAGCAACCACAGTGGAGGCACCTCCACCACTATCATAAGCATCACTACCATCATCAGCAACAGCAGCAACCACAACAGTAGCAATCACAACAGCACCACCACCACTACCATCAGCACCACCAGCAACATCACCATCAGCAACAGCAGTAACACCACCATCAGCAACCACAGCAGAGGCACCTCTACCACTATCATCAGCACCACTACCACCACCAGCAACACCACCATCATCAGCAACAGCAGCAACCACAACAGTAGCAATCACAACAGCACCACCACCACTACCATCAGCACCACCAGCAACATCACCATCAGCAACAGCAGTAACACCACCATCAGCAACCACAGCAGAGGCACCTCCACCACTATCATCAGCACCACTACCACCACCAGCAACACCACCATCATCAGCAACAGCAGCAACCACAACATCAGCAACCACAACAGCACCACCACCACTACCATCAGCACCACTGACACCACCAGCAACACCACCATCAGCAACCACAGTAGAGGCACCACCACCACTATCATCATCACCACTACCACCACCAGCAACACCACCATCATCAGCAACATCAGCAACCACAACAGCACCACCACTACCAGCACTCCCTCCACCAGCACTGTCATGATCACCACCACCACTACCATTGCCAGCACTACCACCACCAATTCCATCATCATTGTTGCCATCTTCATCAACAGCATCAGCACCATCTGCCTCAGGAGAGTCTTTTGTTGCATGGTATACACGTCTGCCACCATATAACACATATGCTAATACATCCAGTTGGTATTTTCTTTTCAATGCATCCTGCTCACATAATTTTGACTCGGGGGAGCTTCTTGCCAGTAGTATTATCGATCCAAAAGCTAGTGCAATTGTAAAAAAGGATCTGCTTGAAGATACAGCATTATCTCCTGATTCTAGGGTATTTAAAACATACCAAATAAGAGTACTAACAAATGTAAAAGGCACTGTATATTTGACAATAATTTTGGTACAGAATGTATAAAGATATGGTTTGTATTTATCAACCATTGCCTTGTATAATTTATATTCTATAGTGGGTTCATCACTGTCACTATATATCAACAAGGAGGACAGGTTGTCATTGCTCAGATTCATATCTACTACCTTATCTAGCAAGTAATTATATCCAGGCCCATGATGTGATTTCAGTCTTGACAAAGAGTCAGTGGTGTTACCCAAAAGTTCTGTGAGATCATGGTGAACATTTTCTGCTGCTTGTACCGTCAGGCGAAATAGCTGAGAATATTCATCATAAAACCCGCTCGATGCTTTGAATATAATGCCTAAGATGGCCACAAAGAGAAAACATGGGGGACCTGCTACTTCAGGGTTTATAAGAAGAGCAACTGTTGTAGCAAAAACAATATATATATAGTTAAACAACATCACAATAGTTAAATATAATGAGAAAGCAACAAATATTAGAGGAAGGGAATTGAAAAGTAACTTTTTAAACTCAAAATACCAAAGTAAATGGAATATACAACATACTTGTATCACTAATATTATTGATTGTAGATGCCATCCCTGAATGCTAAGATACACACATAATGAAATGTAGCAAAAGGTGAAAATAATCGTAAGTGTGCTAATAAAGAGATGGAGAGGGCTCAGTTGCAATTCACTATTTTCATCATTAAATGAATATATTAATATTATGAATATCACCAATATTGGCATTAAAGAGGTTAGGTAAACCAAGGTGGGCAGAGTACTAATAAGCCAAAGTGCCAATAACATTACATGAACAATTTTGTTGTGTTTTTTCTGTTGCTTTTTATATATGTTATGCCAGTATGCCTTAGATAAAACTACTTTCAGATATTCATTTAGATGTAATGACAAAAAATCAATTAAACCTTGTAGCGAATTTAAGCTGTCTAATCTGAACAGGCTTTGTTGCTCAATAGCTTCTTCAGTTTGGACAAACTTTGCAAATTTTGATAACATGATCATTGTTTCTTGGCTTGAAATCCTGTTCTGACTGTGATTCTTTATTTTAATATACATGATTAGAAAAGAAGAAAACAATAAAAACAGTAAAAATTCCATAGAAGTGCCAGTAAACTTGGAATTCCAATCCATGTGGTTCATGAGCCCTGTAACATGGCCTAATGAGAGAAGTGTTAATAACATAATGTATCTAATTGGATTCAGTGATGGTTTCCAAAATACAGCAGCATATTTGAAACCAACTGGCAGTGGATTGATGCTTAAATTAAGTCGACATACCTTTCCATCTTGAAGGCATACTTTTGGAATTGCCCTTGATATTATAGTAAATATAAATAAATAAGGCACAAGAAGGTACATGAAAAAGCTTGCTACAAAAAGCCATGGTTCTATCAGATCAAAATAACAAACTTTTATATATTTAATCATAATTGCTTGAATTATTTGTGTTTTTGGAGAATAATTTTGTCCCTGCTCAGTAAGTTTCTGCAAGACAGTAGTAGTCAGGTCTTCTAGACACCATCTAGTGATGTTATCAAGTTCATTCAGGGTAAGATTATCTAGTAACGTGCTAGCTGGTAAAATCAGACTTACACTTGTCTTGTATACACCATCATCAAACATGCCCAATTTAATTGGTAACCAGCTAATTGGACATATCAGGCTCTCATGAATCCAGTTGCCCTTTGCATCCAACACCCAGTGGTATGGAGCATGCACTTGTTGTATTGAGTCGTTGTCGTTTGAAGATGTTAAGATGACATCAAATTTCACGAGTGACAATTCTTGCTCTGATAACGCATCTAGCAACTCAAAAACAGTGTCATTGTGAATTTCCCAGCCTTCTGAATTACATATGTAGGACTCAGTCTTAGTTGCATCAGATATGTCTATTTTAGGATGAGGCACATCTTGGTTGGAAGAATTTGTTTTCTTAAATGACTGCACAAACCAAGTAGGTAGGGAAGGTTTACCTGTCGAGTTGTCCATGGTTGTAGATTGGTCTCTTTCATTGCTCCCATTATCTGAGATAAAAAAATTAAAACGTTGGATCATTTCAAAATTAATTACTTCCACGGTATAGGTGACTTGCTGAAGTATTGGCTTAGAAAATAAGTTTGAATTCATATCTAATGTATAGAGGCTATACATGTAGATTAAATTCTGCCTCTGCTCTAGCTCCCCATTGTACATTTAAAATTGGGTAAAGGAACCATGCCAACACCAAGTGCTCTGGGTAGGGAACAAAACAATCAAAATTACCAAAAACAGTTTGATTTATTGCATTCTAATATTTATACTGAATCTTATACAACAACACTTGAAGATCATTGAAATGAAATTGTTCGAATATGCATTAGCATGTGTTTGAAGCATATTTTAAAACTGCTTTCTTCATTTCATATTTAAATTATACCAGATCTGCAAGAAAATATATCTGCAACACATTGAAATATCTTGTATCAGCATTCTCAATTTTGCTTCAAAAGCAAATACAAATTTGCAATTAAAAACTTGGCTGACTTAAATATTTGACACTTTTTCAATCCTGTCCCTAGTATTGATTATTATAAGTCTGTCTTTCAGAAGTAAATCATTGTCTCGAGACAGCAGGAAAGCACAACAATGCAAAGAATAGACCCCGCATTGCCCCCACTTTCATGAGGACCATTTAATACACATAAGCTTATTTATAATAATTTCAAAATCTCATAGAAATTAAGACTATATTGAGATAATAACAGATTTCATATCAATTAAACAAATTATATACATTGAGATAATTAATTGCAGCAAGCATTTGGAATTATTTATTATCTTCATATAAATCAATAAATACACAAATTATTGGAAAAATGTGTACAAGCCAACCATACAGGCTGGACAAACAAAAGTTGACTTCTGAATCACATTTAACCAAATTTCATCTTAAGCAAATCTTAAGCATATCTTAAACAGATTCATCTTTGGAACAAACAGAGGATTGGATTGGAAAACAGCATTTTTAACCGCAATTAAATAATTAGAAATCTCCAAAAGAATAAACAATGCCAACACTAGCAAACGAACGTTTTGTATTCAGCAAGATCCGGCATCAATGCTTAAACTATTTACTGATATATAATATATTATTAAATCCAGCAGTATTTACAACCAAGTAAATAAAGATACTCCAAATAAGCAACAAAGCAATTATAACCCTGGTATAAAAATGCAGTAGAAAGGGAGGAAAGCATAAAGGCAACCAAGAGCCCACTATAAAACGCAGAAAGTAGAGACAATCTACCGACGAGATTCTTCAGGTTTTGAAGAAACTCCACCACCCTCAATAAAAACGCAGTAGAAAGTGGAGACAATCTACTGACGAGATTCTTCAGGTTTTGAAGAAACTCCATACAAAGCTTTCAATAGCCCAATAAAACCATTCAATACCATAAAACGCAGTAGAAAGCGGAGACAGCAATCTACTGACAAGATTCTTCAGGTTTTGAAGAAACTCCATACAAAGCAATCAATAGCCCAATAAAACCAACCAATACCATAAATGCAGTAGAAAGTGGAGACAATCTACTGACGAGATTCTTCAGGTTTTGAAGAAACTCCATACAAAGCATTCAATAGCCCAATAAAACCAATCAGCACCATAAAACGCAGTAGAAAGTGGAGACAATCTACTGACGAGATTCTTCAGGTTTTGAAGAAACTCCACTACCCTCTATAAAAACGCAGTAGAAAGTGGAGACAATCTACTGACGAGATTCTTCAGGTTTTGAAGAAACTCCACCACCCTCTATAAAAACGCAGTAGAAAGTGGAGACAATCTATTGACGAGATTCTTCAGGTTTTGAAGAAACTCCATACAAAGCATTCATTCCCCTTCTATAAAACGCAGTAGAAAGTGGAGACAATCTACTAATGATATTCTTCAAGATTTGAAGAAATTACATACAAAGCCTCTATTTTTAAGCATAAAGCAGCATAATTGGACATACCATTTTATTGGAGTATCTTTAACCATATTTAGTTAACTGATTCACCCTTCCAGCTTGTGCGAGGGTGGGTGGGATTTTTTGGTCCATCAAGATCGAAGGAACAATTGCAAGTGCATCACTAGGAGAACTATGGACATAACAAAGGAATGAAAAAATAAGGCGGGAGACCTGAATGGCTGCACACCACTAAAGTGACAGCTGACTGGACAGAAAAACTGAGCTTGTTGCTATAACAACATAACAACAACCCCTAAATTAAAACTGAATTGACCAGGAGACCAAAAAACTTTAAGTGTACTTGAGAATGCTCAAGTGGGAATAAGAGGATAAGCCTCTACACCTAGATGCACATGACAGCCTAATGTCCCCTGCTGCTGAGACAATCTAATTTTAAAAGATTTGAAAAAATAAAAAACGGAATTATTAAAATAGATTTACTCAAAAGCATCTGACATTGGTAGGACCATGAAAAGAACATTTATTTGGTCAAAATAAGAAATACTGTTGGCAGTTAAATCTTATTATCATAGGGAGAATATTAGACCCATATCAATATAACACAAAAGTGCTCTATGCATTTGTATATACCGTACTGTCTGTAGTAAACACCCTGGGGGCGTTGCATTTTTCCAAAAGGGGGGCATTTATTGAAGGTGAATTGTTGGTGAAAAAAAACTTTAAAATCGGGTTAAATTTCCCGATGGTGCTCCTGTAGAAAGGAGGAATTTACAACTATCTAATATGGCGGCGCCCATGGAAATGCATGGAAAATGTTATTTTTGTGGTACATACAACAAAATTACACCGGTAAGTGCATCATCAAGCAAGAATCTGGTGAAATTCTACTATAATTAGACAATGGAATGGATGGAAGTTTTATAATAGGTTTTGTCCATGTAATTTAGCGATCATCACTGACAAGGCTGACATGACTGATGCAAGTTTTAATGTTAGGGCCTACTCACATGATATAGCATGAAAATATTTGCATTTTTGTCAATTTTTCACAGAAAAATTGGAGGGGGGCATTTATTAGAGGGGGAGCATTTAACAGACAATATGGTATCAATAAATTTAATAATACAAGAATGATATAATTTGCAGCAAAAAGTGCTTGATCATCATTTGCAGAGCTTATTTCAATATAAAAGTTTATGTTGTTATATATATTTATATACTTATTTGCTGATTTCTTGCTATATGTAAACTTAAAATCCAACTCTTGACCTCTGCGATACTCATTTTTGATCATGATCAAAGTCTACCATCATGAATTTCCCAACTGATCAACATTGACTGAATTGCGAACATTAATTTTTGTGAACTTGTTCTTTAAATGCATTATTATTGTACGAAAAATCAAAATCATTAATTTAAAGGAGGATTTTGTGATCCTAGCATCCTCTTTTTATGACATTTTTCAGTAGATATTCACGAAAAAAGCTATTCCCAAAATTTCAGTTGATTCCGATTTTGCGTTTGCGAGTTATGCATGATTATGTGTATTACACTGCTCCATAGGCCACTGTGTAATTTCGTTCTGGTGCACCAGAACGAAATTCAAATTTGACAATATTTTTGCAAAACAAATTAATCTGCAAGAAATTTTTGGTAGATAAACATTATGTAGCCAGAGGTTTCCAGTGGTATAAAAATCTCAACTTTTTTAGAAAAAAGTGGGGGATGAGGCTGTGGATCACGAAATGCCCCTTTAAGAAAGAACAAGTGAAATACCGGTAGTTCAAAATCAGCAAATGGTGAAAATTATGTGTGCGAAAATGACCACTTTTACAGTACATGATGAGATCTTACCTGCAACACGTAGAACCGTTTGGGAGTGTATTAATGCCATAAACAGACACACAAGTAGGGTGATCCGGGCCATGACGAAAATTTAATATACACCTTCTGGTACAAGTAGTCAGTATTAATTAGTGAAACTTTGTGAAATAGTTAGATTACATATATGCACCTTTGCTGCCTGTGTTGATTGAGCCAGCGAATATTAATCTACATGTATGTTCAGAAGTGCATGATGTCAATATTAATTTTCAGATCAAGTCAGTTTCTTTCAAAGCAGTTTCACTGGAACAGGTTTCCTGGAGCAAATCTTGGGTACTCTACTTATGAAGACAAGCTTTGATGCACTGATTGGTGATCGCATTGAACTCCAAATGCAATTTTTATCTGAGAAATTCACAATATAATGAGAATCAAACATATGTATAGGTGCTGTAAGCGATGATGATGTATTATCTTTCTTTTTTTACTTTTGGACTTTCCGCAACTGATATACTATCTTGTATTTCAAGGCAAGAATGTTGTATCTGCAGTTTCAATATCAATGTTAAACAATTTGGCTACATTCTTCTTGAACGAGTGCTGAAAGATGAGGCCAAAGGTACACAGTTATCACTTTGTAAATTCAGGGTGTAGATAAAAGTTATGTTTGCCATTACATTATGATTCTATGGTGTAACATTTCTGCAATTGTAATTTTTAAGGCTTATCTGTATTTGTATTGAAATGTTTATATAGATTTCATAAAAGCATAGATAAGTACAAGTTAATAATAAAACCAGTTAGATACTAAAAATTAAAATTAATAAGCAACAAACAAAACCTGTAAATTGCACTTTTCTCATCTTTCATGTTTTGTAATAGTAAAGTTTTTTTTAACAATAACATAATTGGTTTATATTTTGGTAATTTAATTGTGAATTTTTTGGAAAATGCAGAGAAATTACTATTAATAGTAAGTTATTGTTGGGTTTTAAATGTATTTGAAAGTGCCTTTGGACGTATTGGGTGATATTATAACTATAATTAGATCATATCTTTATGCCGTCACATTGATATTTTATTAGGTTGAGTTTTTGTGCAGTGATAAGTGTGGGAGAGCATCAGTGGATGTTGGTGGGTGTGTATGGGTAGGGGTGGGGTTGCGTTTGTAAATGCCGTCAAACGAGGCCCTACCTATGGATACACACCGTAAAACGAGGACACACCTCCAAACGAGGACGTCCTCGGTTTGAAACTATGCCCAGGATGACGTAAATGATGCAAATATGCATATAAGATAGCATATAAGATAGGTATAGGACGGGTCTCAGTTGGATAGTAAGTTGTCTGGTGTGTTTGCGTGAGGTCCACGGTGTGTCGATTAAAAACGGGTGTGTAAGTCCTCGGTTAGATCCTACTAAAGTCGAGGTCCTCGTTTGAACGTATTTACAAACAGCGGTGTGTGTGTTTGAGATATGGTGTTGGGTTGAGTACGGTTAGGTATGAGCTACAACTATATTATTTTTGTCCTTTAATTCTTTGATTGTACTTTTAAAAGTTTTCATTGAGTATGTATCGTGCAATAATTCAAGTTTCTTTTTATGTATGTTATCATTATTTTGACCAAAATCGTACATTATGGCTTTAATAGGTTACAGGGCTGGGCTATTTGAAACTGATTATATTGAGCACAAACTGGTAAAAATCTAATAATAATATTTATTTGTATATTTATTACAGGTATAGCTGGTAATAGTTTACAAGATAAGACTATCTGTCCATCAGCCAGACATAAAATAGGATTGCATTATAACCTACACAGTCTGTATGGATACTCAGAAATGATCGCCAGTCATGAGTAAGTCTTTGCGTTCTGTACTGTGAAGGTGCATTTTTTTGGAGCTTTTTGCACTCAACATAGCTACCATGAAAATAAAAACCAGATTATCTTCGCCTCAGGGGTTTCACAGTGTACACATGTGTGACCAGAGATTTTCAAAACATACCCTAAACAGGGTTTGTCCTGTTGAGCAAAATGCACCCAATTGCGTAATTTTGCAATAAATTATACCCCTTAAACAGGATTCTTAGTCAGTGGGAGTGGTCTAGTTCGTAGACACATTTTTGATTGGACAATCGCAAGATTTGGTGCTGTTTATCAGGCCGTAGAGACGACCCCACGCCATCATGCGCCTTGAAAATGCCTTACACGCTTGTAGAGGTGCGGCGTATGTATTGCGCTGTAATCGCGAGACTAGTGCGGAATACGCGACGCCGCTAGCAGTACGCGCAACAGAATACGTGAAGTTGTAAACAAGTTTCGTTCATTTTATAATGAGGGAGTTTTTATGACGGTAACTTAGTTTTTGCTTTAAAAAATTGTTTACAGTTATTAAAATAATATTTAACTGACTAAGAATGAGAATAAGCGATAGGAATTTTTTATTTTGCCTATCCTCTACCTATGATGAGGCGACAGGCAGGTCAATATTTTTATCGTAGTGGATACGGCTGCGCCGGCATCCACTACTCAAAATATTGGACCTGCCTGTCGCCTATCACACGGTAGAGGATAGGCAAAATAAAAATTCCTATCGCTTATTCTCTAATTGTACCTGAAACGTATACCCCTAAGCAGGAATTTATCTGAAAGGCACCACCCTTACAGGTTTTTGATAAAATAAACCCTCAGAGTACATGTTTTGTTTATAATTTTCTAATATTTATTTATTTTTTTTTTTTTTTTTTTTTTTTTTTTGACAGCCATGGTGTTACTGTCTATGGTTTATTCCCTGTACTTGAGTCCGGTGGGGGAAGAAAACATACAAAATAACCACCGGACCCTTCACAAAACTTTCCTGACAGCAAAGACTATAATTGTTATATATTATTATATAGTTATACATATAAAACCTTTAAATAGGGCCTATACTATAATTATTACACATATTTTACTTAAATGATTAACAAAAAAGATTAACAAAGGATTTTTTTAAACCAATTAACCAGTGCAGAGACTTCGCCATAGTTGCCATTTTTTTGAAAACTTGTTACGCTCTAAATTACATGTTGCTTGATATTTCAGGATATTATAATAATGTTTAATTTCTTGTTTAAAAGCTTTTAAATCTGGGTATTGTTCCATCATCTTTGCTCTATAGATGTGGAATTTTGCCATTGTCATTATAAGGGTTAAAGTCAAATCAAATTTAGAACCAAATAGAATTGTCAAAGTAGACATTTCCAATTCCACATTAGTTTTTTTCTTTTATCCATAATTTAATGGTATTCCAAAATATTTGGGAGACCTGACAATTTACAAAAAGATGTTTAATTGTTTCCGGGTTCCCCTTACAAAATGTACATAAATCATCCTCCTTACATTAAATTTTAGCAACAGACTATTTGTTCCTAAAATCCTTTGGTTAATTCTATATTGGAACCATCTATACTTGAATCAACAGAAAACTTGAAATTTAAAAGACATAATTGTTTCCACTCCTCATTTTCTATATCAACATCTATTTTCCACTTATTACCCGATTGTTTCATTCTCTTAGCCCCTACAAAGACATCATAGAATAACTTACAACCTTTACGATATTTAAACAATAAGTCCATATTACTCGATCTAAAAGGTGAAACTAATTTTGTCCCTTTTAACTTGTTAATATTGAAATTTGACTGAATTGCTCTTATAATACCATTGTATTCAAGGAAGTTTGTTTTCACATTATACATTTCTTCAAAGTCATCTTTTGACATAAAAGTCCCATTTTCTGACAGTAAATCATTTATAAAAAGAACCCCCTTTTCCTTCCAATGAACATAATGAATTGAATTACCACCAATTTTGATTTTATCATTCCACCACAGGTACTGCTTTGCAATACGATTGAAATCTAATTCACCATAATTAACAATATTTATCAAAGAGGACCAAGAAAAAAATCGTCATACCAGAACTTATTGTCTACCTTATTTTTCGTTGCATTAAATCGAGTAGACCTGTACAGCAAATATCGTTAGTCTTCACATTCAAACATAACTTTGACAATTTTATCCATTTTTGTCACCTTGAATAACCCTGCGAATCCAATTTATTTTTAGTGCATTTATATGAGATTCGACATCTGGCATTTTAACTCCTCCATTCTCATAATCTTGTACAAACTGAGATCTTTTTATTTTGTCCGGCTTCCCATTCCAAACATATTTAAAAATGATGTCATTAACTGTTTTGATAAAATCTTTGCTCGGATTTGGAAGCATCTGCTTAATATAACTGATCTTAGGAAGAACCAACGATTTTACCACTACAACTCGACCCAATACAGTAAGATTCCTTTTTTCCAATTGGAAATCATCTTTTCATCAGTACAAGTGATTTTTCATAGTTCTGTTTAACCATTTGCACCAAATCAGTATTGAAAGAAATTCCTAAAAATCAAAATTGCCCTCAAAATTCCAAGTTAGTTTTTTATTTTCACAAATTTTTGTGATTCTATTTTTATATGATCCTATCCATACTGCCACTGTTTTATCAGTATTAATTTTCAAACCAGAAATTTCACGAAAAATATTCAAAGTATCAAATGCGCTTTTTAGCGACTTTTCTGTGCCATCTAATATCAAGGTTGTGTCGTCTCGTATTGTGTAATTTTAAAATTCATGTCCTTTACTTTTATTCCTTTTATATTCTTATTTTCTTTTATCATTAAAGCTAAAATTTCCGCACATAAAACAAAAAATATATGGCGAAAGCGGATCGCCCTGTCTACAACTACGCTGAATTTGAAACGGTTTTGAAATATTCCCATTTATTATTACTGACGAAGAAGCATTCTTATATAGGGTTTCAAACCATCTACAAATATCTGTCCCAAAATTAAAAGCTTTTAGAGTTTTAAATATAAAATCATGTGATACCGTGTCAAATGCTTTTTCAAAATCTATGAGTAATAGCAGACCAGGTATTTTATGAATATCTGTATAATTTAACAAGTCATAGAGAAGGCGAATATTTTAGCCTATAAATCTGTTTGGAACAAAACCATTCTGGTCTTCCGAAATTAGATGGTTTAAAACTGATTTTACGCGGTTAGCAATACAAGCAGATGCTAACTTATAGGAAACATTTAAGAGTGATATAGGCCTCCAGTTCTTTAGGAAATGACGAGGTTTATCCCCCTTTGGTAGAAGAGTAACATGAAATAAAATTATACCCCTTAAACAGGATTCTTAGTCAGTGGGAGTGGTCTAGTTCGTAGACACATTTTTGATTGGACAATCGCAAGATTTCGGGTGCTGTTTATCAGGCCGTAGACGACCCCACGTCATCATGCGTCTTGAAAATGCCTTACACGCTTGTAGAGGTCTTGGCGTATGTATTGCGCTGTAATCGCGAGACTAGTGCGGAATACGCGACGCGCTAGCAGTACGCGCAACAGAATACGTGAAGTTGTAAACAAGTTTCGTTCATTTTATAATGAGGGGAGTTTTTATGACGGTAACTTAGTTTTGCTTTAAAAAAATTGTTTACAGTTATTAAAATAATATTTAACTGACTAAGAATGAGAATAAGCGATAGAATTTTTATTTTGCCTATCCTCTACCTATGATAGGCGACAGGCAGGTCCAATATTTTTATCGTAGTGGATACCGGCTGCGCCGGCATCCACTACTCAAAATATTGGACCTGCCTGTCGCCTATCACACGGTAGAGGATAGGCAAAATAAAAATTCCTATCGCTTATTCTCTAATTGTACCTGAAACGTATACCCCTAAGCAGGAATTTATCTGAAAGGCACCACCCTTACAGGTTTTTGATAAAATAAACCCTCAGAGTACATGTTTTGTTTATAATTTTCTAATATTTATGCTTAAGTGATGTTCCTGATGCAAAACATACCAGAGAAACATGATTTGTGAAATAGCGGGATCCTAAATATTTTATGTTTCAATGTTAGTTGTGATGTATATTTTTATGTTGTGTGATGAAGCATATATAATAATTTTGAGGAGATTGTGGGTAAAATGATCCAAAGCAAACTGGGGTAAGGGTAAATAATTTGTATGCAGGGATACTAAATATGGCAAACAAATCCAATTTTAGGGAACATTTTGACAAAAGATTGACCGACTCCTCTTAAACCTGAAATATATCTACCATAACATAACCGATGTATAAAAACAATTTATAGGCCTAGTTGTATGACTCATTGTCTGTTGTTTTCCCCATCTTTTTGTCTTTTCTCAGTGCGCTGATCAGTGTGCGACAAAAGCGCCCCATGGTGATCTCTCGTTCTACTTTCCCTGGTGCTGGTCAGTATGGCGGTCATTGGTTAGGGGATAATTACAGCTCGTGGCCCAATATGAACTACTCCATAGCAGGTAAGAACAGTAATGTCATTTTAACCTTACTACTATAATGTCCATTTTCCCAAAAAGTTTGGCCCCAAAATAGCCAATGTCTTGTGTTTAGGATTAGAGTTCTCATGTACTGATGTGTTTTTCTGCAGATATATTACATTTGTGTAACAAAATACAGGCTATAGCATATATTTTCATTTACCATATATTTTCATTTAAAGGATAGTTCATTTTATAAATACATTTATATTGAAAATAATAACATATCAATTATAAAGCAGAATATATTTCCAAGGAAGGAGGTCATTTTAACTAGTAAACCTTCCTACTACTTGCTACTTGGAGCAAAAAAATGTTAACTGCTAAGGTTACTTGGAGCAAAAAAATGTTAACTGCTAAGGTTACTTGGAGCAAAAAAATGTTAACTGCTAAGGCTATTTGGAACGCAAGCATGTTAACTGCTAAGGGTATTTGGAGCACCAAAATGCTAACTGCTAAGTTAAACATAGGCAGTTAACCTTTTTGTGCTCCAGTTAATATCATATATTTTTTTAATTTGCATACACTTACATAGAACTACTGTGCATTAATTTTGATACATGTATATTCAGCAGAGACGTACTGACCGGAAAAAAGGGGGGGGGACAAGTTTGCTTGAAATCTAGGACAAAACACAATTGTCCTCATTCTGGCCAAATTTGTACATGCTTCATGTTCTTTCTCCTATTAAAGGCATTTTAATAAGGGATCAGCAAGACGATAGCTCGGTGCCCCAGTACACCCCTGATATTCAGAATACCATTTACCCTAATATTTTCATTGAACTCATTTCATTTCCAAGGCATTCTTTCATTCAACCTCTTTGGCATACCATTGGTTGGCGCTGATATATGTGGGTTCCATTGGACAACAACAGAGGAGATGTGTCAGAGATGGATGCAGCTGGGCGCCTTTTATCCATTTTCACGTAACCATAACGACATCTACTGTCCTTCATATCCTACATCGTGCAAGGTAACATCACATCAGATCCTGCTATTCCAGTTGAAATCCATACACCCCCTGTGGAAGACATAACCTTACTCTCACACACATGGGGTATAGATTTTAAATGGCGATACCTGTTTAGGTAACCCTATTTGAAATTCACACTCCCTTTGTGAAAGATTAAGTTCATATTTTCCATAAAGGGTGTATGGATTTCAACTGGAAAAGCCCAAACATTAGGCTATTCCAGCTGAAAACCATACACCCCCTATGGAAGACATGACCTTAATCTCACACACAGGGAGTGTAGATTTCAAATGGATTCACTCGTGCAGGTAACTTCACACTCCCTGTGTGTGAGATACAACCCTTTTACCTGAGATATTTGTTGGTCAGTCTGCTTCCCACCCTTGATTCATTTAAATTCTGGTATCTCATTTGATTGGATAGCTCAAAATTTGTAGCCATGGTGACTCATCAAAATGAAAAAAAAAAGTTACAGATTCAAAAGTTGCCATAAAAGCTACTCAAGTCAGTGTACATAACTGGTCAAGCTAGGATTACCGCAGTGACAAATGACAACCAGGTACTCTAGCAACAAAAGCAAATGGGTTTCAATGGGTTTAGATGTAACTTTTGAATCTGCATCTTTTTCATTCAAAGGGTTACCAAGATAAATGAGGCATCAAAACTTGCAGATCAAAAGTGAGGTTTTTTTTGCTACGAGTATGTCAGTTTTCAAATTTGATGCAAAGATTTTTTAAATGTGATGTGTTTAGATCCTAGTAAATATTAGGCTATAGGAAATGACTTTAATAGGAATGAACTATTCACTGGGTACTGATACCATAACATAATTAACACCATGCTGTCTGCAAATTTATTCTTATATCATCTCTTGCCTGGCAAACTCCACCCAAACCCTCCAAACTATTCTGTTCAGCCAATAGGCACAAAGAGACTTGGCAGGAGAAAGGGTTAGACTGCTTCAACTTGCCTCCATTGATTCATTCTTCAGTGAAGTGATTTCATCTTCTTTACCACATACATGCTTTGCTTTTCATCAGGCAAAATCCTCAAACATAAAGCATTAAAGATCCAAATACCTCTGCACTTGTAAATATCTTATCTGTTGGCATAAATAAGTCACTTGAATTTTCAAAATATAATTGGACACTATAAACTATATGTTGACAGATTTGTACCCCAGGGATTTGTACTAGGCATTTGAAGCAACATTTATCTCCTAGCTGACAGGTTGATACTTCTGAATTCTTTTGTAATTAACATTTTTAGTAAGATTAATATTAAGTCTAATTTTACTTACAAATTTGAAGAAAAAAAACCCTGTTTTTTACAAGTACAACTATAGTCTATTTGCGGTTCATGCACGTTGACTCATAGACTCATGTTTACACACGCAATCAAAAGCTGTACATCTAAAATTTATTTTATTTTATTTATCTGTACACACACTAAATAACTGCATCAAAGTACTGATATCACTCTCTCAATGAAGCCAAATGGACTAGAATAAATTTAGCCTTCAATAATTTAGTATTAATGAAAAACGACAATTCAATGTTGCTATCAGTACACATGAAAAAATTGACTTGGCAAAATCTACTTCAAAACTAGGATGTTGTTCACTATATTATACCTCATTGTATATGCTTGAGGTATCAGGTATGCATTCAAAAGTAATTTTGCTTCAATACCTTGTCTTTGAAGGAGTTTTATCCTTAAATCTATTCGGAGTACCACTAGTAGGCCCCGATGTATGTGGCTTTGGCGGTAACACCACTGAAGAACTGTGTCAACGATGGACGCAAGTGGGTGCTTTCTACCCTTTCATGAGAAATCATAACAGTCTGAACAACAAGGTAAAAGTGTTGCAATAAAGTTTTAAAACAAAATTATTTGCAGACAAATAATATATTTAGTCAATATCATAATGTGGTCCCAATTTGATCGAGATGAGACATGGGGAGGGGCAGACAATTAGCTAGAAAGTTGGAAATGCTCATCATTTAATGACATGACGAGCCAGTCAACATTTTTTACCTTGATGACTTAAACTTGATTTCAACATGCTTTTTTTTTTTTTTGGGGGGTCAGGCCTTGAAATAAGAAAAAAAATAAATTGCAAGGGTCTGCACCAATTTTCAAGGGTCTGACCCGGACCCTTGCCTTTGAAATTTGAAAACTCTGGTTGAAAACTTGATAGGAAACTAAAATGAAAGGGTACTTAGGGAGCTGGGCGTATATTATGTCATGTATGTGAACCAGATTTTCCAGTGGAACAACAAAACTTGGAATTTCTCCTTTTTGCTTGGTTCAATTTTTACGGGCTGTAGGAATTTTGCGGGTCCGCGCCTACTTTTACGGGTATTTAACGCAAGGACACATCTTATTTCAAACGCTGGGGGGAGTCATTAAATTCAAATGTGTTTATTTGGCCTTCACATTAATTTGGTCCCATTTTAATGTTCACAGAATTTCTCATTTATTATAATTTACAATTTATCATCTGTCAAAGTCACTAAATTTGAGAGGCACAAACTTATATGTGTGGCAAATAAGACACCAGTTTGCACACTTCACCAGAAGTTTTGAAGAGTTGTAAAAGTACCTGTAATGTACATTTAGTCAGCATGTCCCAAAACCTTGAGAATTGTTCTAGTAATCTCCGGATTAATCTTTTTGTTAACTTTTATTTACAGAATACAAATTTAGGAGTAAGAGATTAGGGTCAGAATTAAACAATTATGCTGTTGAAGTTACCTTTAAAATTATGTTTCAAATAGGGTTGGGTTGGCATCTGTTAAATCTGTGCCTATTCATTTGAATTTGTTTTCAGGTGTTATATGGGAGCATGGCTGAACTTTTTATGATATCCTATTTTTTCATGTTTTTTACTGGTGGTGTTACCCTAGTCACATAGCCTGAACATTGAAAAGAAAGAAATAGCTACATGACATTGATGTTTTAATCTTATCACTTTATATGCTGTACACGGATGTAATAAGCCCATTGGGATATTCCAGATGAAATCCATTCACCCTCAGTGGAAGAAATAACCTTTATCTCCCACACAGGGGGAACCAAATTTTACAATTCACACTCCCCTTGTGGTAAGGTATTCCATTATATATTACAAGTGACATGATTACCTCACAAAAGATGTGCAAATCTGTCAACTAATGTATGGGGTGTGTAAGTATGTCAATGTTTCTCACCCTCCTTTTGAGGCATTTTATGTTGTTTCCACATAGACTTGTCAACATCTCTTTGTTTTGTTGTTGTTGTTGATCATATCATATGTTCAATCACCTTTTCAAAAATAAAATCTTCAAAATGATCTTCAAAATAATTTTTGTGTAACATTTCCACAGCTGCTGTTACTGCCAATGGTATGTCACCTGGGTTCAATGAAAATAAGTCTTATATCCCATATCATTCAACAATATTAATGTTGCATTTCCTGCATAATTAATTTAGAACTACCTTTTGCTGGCCAACATGTAGAGGATTAATTAATACAGCTCAACTGATCATACTTTTCCTACATTCGACCTTGCATGATTTTTGAGTTGACACAGTCATGAAAATAACTATAGATACTTGACAGACCATTAGTAGCCCAGTTCTGAACCTTTTCATTGATCATTCATAACAATAGGTATCTGATGGATCAGTGAAGATAAGAAGGGATTATAATATATGCGTAACCTTGATATTATAGTACATCTCGAGGAAAAAGTGCAATGGACATGTTTTCATTTTATGTTTCAAATATCCCGCGCATGAAAATTGAGTATTTAACCCAAAATGGAAAATGGAACAATTTATTGGAAATCTGTTTTAACAGATTTTTTGACATCTTTTTCTGCACTGTATTATACTTTAATTAAGAAATTTGATAAATATTCAAATAAAAGATAGTTCATCCAAAAAATTGTGATTTTTACACATTTTGGGGCAAAAAAAGGAAAAAGAAGCAAAAATATCAAAATCTGTTTTAACAGCGTCATTCATCAAGTCATAACAAACGGCCTACATGCTTAATTTCTAATAAAATATTAAATATAGGTATTTATTGATTTTCATGTTTTTTCTTATGAAATTGCAAAATAAAGTTTCTACATAGCATACATCTTTCAAGTGTGATGTTCAAAATGACAGACATCAAAAAGAGATTCGATGAAATGTAAAGGTGTAGTAACAATTTTGGCATGGACTGTCTGGTTAGGCAAAGTACGGTAAGTTGAGCTGTAGAAGGGCATGTTAACAAAGTGAGTTGCAAATTGTAATTTTTGAAAGAAGCATTGTATGATAGATTTGCATATCTTTTGAAGGTATCTTGTCACTTAACCTTTTTGGAGTACCGTTGGTGGGTTGTGATATATGCGGCTTTATGGGTGACAGCACAGAGGAACTCTGCCAACGCTGGATGCAGCTGGGCGCTTTCTATCCATTCTCTCGTAATCACAACAATCTGTTGTGTATTAACAGTCAACTCAAGTGCAAGGTATAGAGCTTTGGTTAAAAATAGAGGGGATGGAATTACATTGATTTTCCTTTAATATGATGTGGTAAATTAGAAATGCGACTCTCTATTCTGAGAGACCCCAACATGGCAACCTGTATATGGGACACCACCAACAATCCTAACTCTTAACTTAACCCCAACACTAACCTCAATTTGAAAAAAAAAAAAATTCTTAATCATAACCTTAATGCGTTTGCTTGTATTATCCTTAACACTTTTCTTTTTGATTACATGCTTTACCAAGGCTGGGAGGGGAGGGGAGAGGAGGGGTCGTACAACCCCCTTCTGGATTACCAAGGAGGTGGGTTCTAAAACCCCTTCTGGAATTCTATATTAAAGTACTTGTGCTGTTCTATTTGGCAGCAATGGATATTCATGGATCGTCTCCTCTATCCAGCTATACAAAAAGAAATATCAAAATTCCATATGTAATGTTGTCATGATGTCATTATCAGTGCACCCTCACAAAATTGGGAAATCCTGGCTATGTACAATTATATAGACCAGAAATTGATTTTTGGCAAAAAAATCATAACAACATGATTTTCAAATGATTTTTGCTAAATAAAGGAAATCTAATCTAAATAGAGGGAGGGTTATACACCTCCTCTCCCAGTAAGATGAGGGTTAAGCCTAATGCATACCCTAAAACCTTACCTGTATCTTAATTTTGTGAGATAGGGAGACAATATAGTGCTGTATTTAAAAATATGTTGCAATAGGGTACTAAAATCATAACTTTTAAGTTATTTTTTGTTAAATAGGACCAGGATCCAGCCGCCTTTTCCAAAGCCATGCAGGATTCCACTCGTAGTGTTCTTTTAACCAGATATCGTCTGCTGCCGTACCTCTACACACTATTCCACAAAGCACATGCCAATGGAACAACAGTGGCTAGACCATTGTTCTTTGAGTAAGTAGTTGATGTGGGGTTCCACAAGGTTCAATTATTGGACCACACATTGTTTGATGCCTTACCTCTACACGCTATTCCACAAAGTACATGACAATGGAACCGCTGTAGCTATAGACCATTGTTCTTTGCGTAAGTAGTCTATATAGACTTCTGATCAGGTGTGAAGTTTCATAAGGTTCAAATATTGGACCACAAATTGTTTGATGCCATACTTCTACACACTATTCCACAAAGCACATGCCAAGGGAGCCACATTGTTGTTTGAGTAAGTAGCTGGTGTGGGGTTCCACAAGGTTCAATTATTGGGCCAAACATTGTTTGATGCCGTACCTCTACACACTATTCCACAAAGCACATGCCAATGGAACCACTGTAGCTAACCATTGTTCTATGCGTAAGTAGTCTATATGGAATTCTCTGATCAGATGTGGAGTTCCACAAGGTTCAGTGGTTGGACCAGATATTGTCTGTTGCCTTATCACAACAAACCAGTCAACAAAGCACATGCCAATTGAACCACAGTAGCTAGGCAATTGCTCTATGTATGTAGTCTACAATGTATAGAATGTATCCTCTGACCTGGTGTTGTCCAAAACAAATTGTTTCAATTATTGGACTAGGCATTGTTTGCTGCCGTACGTCTACACACTATTCCACAAAGCACATGCCAATGGAACCACTGTAGCTAGACCATTGTTATTTGAGTAAGTAGCTGGTTTGGGGTTCCACAAGGTTTAATCATTTGACTACACATTGTTTGTTTGATGCTTTATCTCTGCACAATATTCCACTAATGGCATACAAAGTAGGGGGTTCCACAAGGTTCAATTATTGGACACACACATTGTTTGATGACATAATCTCTACACAGTATTCCATAAAGCACATGTCAATTGAACCACAGTGGCTGTACCATTTTTCACCCTGATGTGGCAGTGACGGCAGTGCGTATTTCATTGGACGTAGCCTCACTAGCATTTGCTCAAAGTGCTGGTGTACACACACACACGCTTCAGGACGCAGCATAGATACTTTAATACATTGACGTCACTGCCACATCAGGGTGAAAAGTGGTATAGACCATTGTTTTCTTTAAGTATGTGGTCTAGAATGTGTCCTCTAATCCGGTGTGGGATTCCACAAGGTTTAATTGTTGGACCACGCACACTGTTTGATGACATAATCTCTACACACTCCACAAAACATATGCCACAGTAGCTAGACCATTGTTTGTTGGGTAAATAGTCAGTTTAGTGTTTGTAAGTTGATATGATAACTTGGGTGTCAAAAATTTCCTTCTCTACCTGAAGTGGATCTAGATTATGCCATATATTTCTATCTTCTAATAGCATGTCTATTTCATTTTGACAGATTTCCATCTGAAACGGCTCTATATTCCGTCCAAACTCAATTTATGTGGGGAAATGCATTGATGATTTCCCCTGTCTTAACAGAGGGCGCCACACAAGTTGATGCGGTCATACCAAAAGGATTGTGGTATGATTATTACACTGTAAGTAGCAGACATTTTACATGTATTGCCTATATTCATCACCCAGTCAGCTAGAGTGACTGGGATTGAAAAATAATTATAAAAGGCAAACAAACTACAACATAAAATAGTGGGTGGTAGTGTTGGAGGGTGAAGGTACAGAGGAAAATGTCATTCAACAAGGGCAAGGATAGGATGTGCCATCAAAATATGGACATGATACGAGGTCCTGGGTTCAAACCCTGGCCGTACCCAAGGACTGTATGTGCACTTGGTTTATCCCAATCCATGATTACTCTCACAGGTTTTCTCCAGGATATCTGGTTGCCTCCTGCTTTCAAAAATCGGTGATTAGTTATTTGGGTATCAAATACTTCCTTCACTCAATGGAATTTGGGGAGCTGCATAGATGTACATGTGATGGATGTTACAATCTGAGCGCATATATGTTTGCACTGGGTTTGGCTGTAACCAGCCCAGTTGATGTGATATCAGTGTGATGATTCACCATGACAGCGAAATTGCAGCACTTTGAAAGGCGCTAATCTAAAATTTATTTATATTATATTAATATTCCAAGATGGTTCACCACCGCTGTTTATGCATGACATTTTAGTTGTACGCAGTCGCGCATGGGCACGGCATTTACAGCAGGAAATGGCGGAAATTTCAACCATTTTCGCGATACCGCATAAGACGCACCTGGTCACAGTTCCTTCCAAAGCTTCAATTTCTTGTGTCCAATTACTTGAACCCGATATTATTTTTGTTTAAAAACGTTATTCCTAGAAGTTAGAAATGGTTTTTCCTTGCTTAGGCTCTTCAAAATATTAAATTCACTTCATTCAAAAGGGTTCAAAATATGCAACATTTTATCATGTCAACACTGATTATAAGATAAAAATCACCTTTTTTGATCACAATTTTACATTTTTTCTGAGGTTATCCCACTGATTGGAATATTTTATTATGAAACAACGGCCTTTGATAAATACACTGAACCTTTAGTTTCTTTCTCAATAGGTCGATTTCAGTATTTTAAAGGAAAATTGAATTTACCGGTTTTTTCTACCATGATTTTCTCTAACTTCTCGGAATTCAATATTAATAAGTCCATGTTGATATATTTCAACCTCATCCACTCCATTAAATTTGAAATGAAATCATTTCATTGAAATGTATGAACTTTAATACTATTATATAAATCCGTCACAGGTAGGCGGCCTATCTGTAACTAGCCCCTTCTGAGGTGGTTTGTTTACAAACAAGTCAGCATGACATGACATGTGACACGTACTGGCTAGCTAATAGAGGAAGAGCAGTATGGAACCAGAGCCGTGTATGGAACAGAAATGTGTACATTTTCAGATGCCAAAATAGAGATTGAGTATTATTAAAAAAAATATCTGCATGACATACTGAACTCTAAATATTACAGAGCTAGATCCAGTTTATTATGGCATTTAAATACACGCCAGCGACACGGGCGGAACAGCATTAAAAATGCAGGCTGTTGTTTAATCACGAAGAAACTACGACGGCCGGCCACGTTGCACGCTTAGCCCGCGCCGGGGACGCTTAGCTGTGAATCTCATGGCAGCCCGGCATGGCAGGGACATGGGGAATACGTAAAACCTTCATAATTAAATTTTAATAAATAAATAAATAATAAAGTATATTAAAAATGATTTATTGATTAAGGAAAACACTGTCTGACCCCTGCTGAAAACTGAAGCATTTCTCGGCAGCATGACTAGGCCTACTAGGCCTATCTCGCATATAGGCCTACATCAACATCATTTCATGAAAATAAATTTCATGAAATGATGTTGATGTAGGCCTACATGAATAGGCCTCATGTAGGCCTTCATCAACATAATTTCATGAAAATGATTTTCATGAATGATGCATGATGTAGGCCTACATGCGGGATAGGCCTAGTAGGCCCAGTCATGCTGCCGAGAGCCACTGCTTGGGTAAAATGAACGCCTGGCCAATTTCTGTGCTTTTAGGGACCGTTCACAAGCAATTGTAAGGGGGGCCCGATGCAAAAAAAAAAAATCATCACGAAACATTTTTGGGGCCCCACCTTTTAATACAGACCTCAAAAATTTCAGGCCCCCCCTTTTTGGCATTAAAATTATGGGTCAACCCCATAGAAAAGCATTTTTATAACTCAATTTTTCTAGGAAAATTTGTCCTTTTTTCAGGGCCCCCTTAGGAGGGTCAAAATTTTCAGGGCCCCCTTTTGCATCAGGCCCCCTAACAAATGTTTGTGAACAGTCCCTTATGGCCCCATTAACCTTGCCCATTAAGGTATGTTTTCTTTATTTTTTACAGGCACCCCCATAACCCCCTTGTCGGCAGCACTGAGTAGGCTTATTGATAAAGCTTAGGGGTGGTGCCATAATCATGTCTACCCCCAGGGTGGTCAATTGTCAAAAAGGTCTGCCAAAATCACTTCCCACTTCACCTAGGGAGGGCGAGTTAGCGCAGCGGTAGTTTCCTCGCTTTGCACCACTGAGGTCTCGGGTTCAAGCCCCAGCGCCCAAGGACTCATGTGCACTTGGTTTATCCCGATTCCATGCTCACTCGCAGGTTTTCTCCGGGATCTCCGGTTTCCTCATGTATCACAAAAATCGGTGATTAGTTGTTTGGTTATCAAAAACTTCCTTCACCCAATGGAATTTGGGGAGCTGCACAGATAATTGGTGAATGTTACAATCTAAATGCGGATAGGTGTGCGCCAGGGTTCGAATTCGGCTGTATCGCATAGCAGTTTGCTCCATATTTTGAAGTAACTGCTACCCAATTTTGCATTTGTATAGCACTTTTATCCTGATTATGATGAATTAACCAAAAACTGCTATGCAAATTTTTTTTTTTTTTTTCAAAACCTAGTATGCGCCGTTCGTCAGCAACCTAGTTGATGCGATCTGATTGTGATTATTCACCATTGCAGCTAAATTACAGCGCTTTGAGTCCTCTAAGTTCTGGAGAAAGGCGCTTTATAAATCCAAAATTAATTATCAATTAATATGTCTGGAGCAGTCAAGTTAGCTCAATCGATAAGGTGTTCGACTATGGTACGAGAGACTGTGGATTCGAACCCTGTCGGTGCCTAGTATGCTCTTGTGGAAAAAACGTACTAAACTCTGGGGCTGATCCTGGTTGCGAACTTTATTTGTGGAATGTCTCATGAAGTAGCAAAGTCCCTGAATTGTGAAATGGTTTATGGAATGATGTTGGACCGTAGAAAAGTGGGGCGATGAGCACGAAATGCCCCTTTAAAGTAAACATGTCTCTGAAACTATACATCTCACACTAACAATACTAACACATTTTTTGATGACTTTGACCACAAATTTTTATTTTTTCAAATATCTTAAAAATACAAGAATCTAAGCTAATTGAACAGACAGTACTACCCAAGTTTTTTTAGTGGCCCATATATAGCAGAGTTACTGCAGGGCTGCAAGCTGGTAACTTCCATGCCCTAACTTCAGAATTACTCCACAGCTACTCCATCACAAGCTAGCACAGCTTCTCCAGCTTGGAATAGTCCTGCAGTATTGAACTCGGCTATCCATGGCTACCCAATAACTGGCCATATGAATATGGTTGTGTATGTTTATGATTGATCAGAGTGTGACAAAGTAAGGATTCACCAGAAGTTTGTTACACTTTCATAACATATTTAATTTTCTTCATGCATAGTGTATTCTACATCAATTTGAACTGCATATTTGGATGGTGAAAGCTTTTGTCATAAGAAAAGAAACAGGTCGTTGAACTTTCCACATAGGGTCAATTTTAAAATTACACAAATCCTGTTCAAAACCTACACTATCGTAATCCTCCTCTGGCAATAAAGATTCAGAAAAAGTATACTTTGACATACCTATGATGTACGGTTAGGCCTAAAAAATTGTTTGATTGGCGTAATCCGACCGACCTAGAAATAAGCCTGACCCTAGACTTTTTTCTTACTTTTTTTGCAAAGAAATTTTAATTAATTTAAAAAATTCCACAACCTTTATCATACGCAATTTACAGCTTAAAATGTGTGCAAAATAAAATTACTGACCGACCTACCCTAATATTTTTTACGTTATGCCAATCAAACAATTTGTTTAGACCTTCATAGAGTTACGAGCAAAAGAGTAACATTGTGACGTCATAGGTCTAATGAAAATGAAATTGTTCTGATTTTTATGAAAATGATCTCAAATTAGGGGCTGTGCAATAATTATGAGCCCTGGGGGAGGGTAAAATTGGGGGGCAAGAAATTTTTGGCGAGCAGAAAGGGGGGGGGCAAGCGATTTTTGGTGGGCCGAGGGGGGGGCAAGCAATTTTTGGCGAGCCGTTCGGATATTTTACCCGCCCCCCGGGGGAGCTGATAATTATTGCTCAGCCCCTTATTGGTCTTCTTGCAAGAAATCAGACAAAGAGAATAGTTCTTTTAATTATCTAGGGTGCTTTCTTATTTTTGATATCAATTTCAAATGATAGAACTCAATAAGACTCGATGTGTATTGTCCTTTTTTGAATTTTTGATGTGTTACCAAGGTAACAAAACATCCTATACTGCACAGGTTCACCATCGGTACTTGACTTTTGCAGTACAGCATTGTAATGTGTAGGTACTCTGTGTGTACCAGTCAGGTACCTTGGGGATGATGAACCTGTCCTGGCGGCCACAATAGGGATACATGTACATAGTGCAAACTATTATTTTTCTGATTTATCATAGGACATATAATTGGAGACCATTTCAACTTCGAGCATCCTCTGAACCCTTTTGACCTCGGGAACACCAGCTGGAACATTATTGTTTGTGTTTAAGAAAGTCCAAGCAATAAAGCAAATTTAACATGATTTGCACATCATTGTATAACATCCTTGTCCAGACGTGTCGTTATCACGCGATGACAATGTCACAATGTACACCAGCACCAACCCTCTTCATGAATGGAACTACATATCTTCGCCCAGTTTCTCTTGAACATCCATGTTCTTTTCTGTGAAAATAGAGCAATAAAAGAAAATAAAAAAATTAGTAAATAAGCTTAAACTGAAAGTTGTTATTGTGTATATCAATTACAAATATGAATCACTGATTAACTTGATAACTTAAGCTGAAATTACAGCTAGGTTTAGGTGACAAAAAACCCTGTTCTACAGGCCTGTCTGACCTAGATTTTTGTGTTTTAGTGAGTTTTGAGTACTTTCGTCACCACCTATCCCGCGGAATGTGGGAAAATGATGGCACTTGTAATTTTTGGTTATTTTGAACAGTCTATAATTTAGTTGAAGTACAATTTTAGCAACAGTTTTGATGCTATGACCCCATCATTATTTCCGAACTACCCTTGCTATTATGGTGTCGTTCTTCATCAATTTCTAGCCTCAAAAGCTATTGGTGAGCAAATTCCCCGGCAAATTCGAAGCTAGACTACCAGGGTGCATTCTACCATTGCCAATCCATGGGTTGTATAGGGTTGGAAATATTCCAACATGCTACACGTTCCACCCCTAGAGTGCACCAACAGGTTAATTCCTGTTAATTAAAAATGTATGTAAACCCAGCTTACAGCCCCACATTTTCTAGGATGGGGGAATCTGGGATGATGGGGGTGAAGTAGGCCTACTTGAAATGAATTGCATGATAAGGCCCTTCGCACTTGATTATTAGTTTCCTGTTTACCGCCCTCGTCCAAAATCGAAAATCTCAAAATAATTAATTATTTTGTTTTATTTCTAATTATCTCTTTTAAAATGACTTTCAACTACTTCTACTTGCCATTTTCTGACTTTAATAATATCAACAATAATGATGAATAAACAAAGAGTACAACTCCACCTACACTTATTTATAAAATCAAATATTGTTGTGAAATAATTAAATGCCCGCTCTAGTCAAAACGAGTCAGTAGTTGCTTGTAATAGTTCAAACTAAATAAAGAAAATAAAAGATAATTAATAATTAATAATTAAAAGTCACCTCGTCCCTTTTTCAAAATCTTCAACAGGAAACTAATAATCAAGTGCGAAGGGCCTAATATCATGATTAGGCAAAAAAATATTATTGTGTTGCCCTCAAGTGGGAAATTTAGGTCGGACGGTCGGATTTCTTTTTTTTTTATTCTCAAATATTAAATAATGCTTCTTCAATTAGGGACATTTGTCAATTTTGACTTCTGGATACCTGTTAGACATCAATTAAAGACTAGTCTTTCAATAAAATATTACTTTTAAGTGAAAAACATTGAGTTTTTGAACAAATCTGTCAAATTCATCATTCAAAAAAAAAAAATTGCGACCCTGATTTTTCAGGATTTAGGGTCGGACGGTTGAGGGCAAAACAATAATGTTTTTTGGCCTAACGCATGTCACACACATAACACATTTGATCGAGAAGTCTATCTTTAATTAGTGATAGGCTGTATAAGGGTGTAGTTGCAAACAGCTTAGGGTACCAGCTTATTTGATGCAGCTTGTTGTTCTGAGTAATTTGACACCAATTTGATTGAAATCGGCCAAACATTGAGACAGTGCCGGCCAAATAACGGCACACAAGGGGGGGGGGGCAGATTTGACCTTTATTTTCTAGTTTTAGGGGAATTTTATCACATTAAGGATTATGTAGTGCATTTTTGGTATCTACTTACATAGTTTTAGGTCCAGGAAGGTCATTTATGCACTTTGTGTCAAATGAAACTTTTTAGTATCCTTAAAATTAACGGTTTGGGGTAAAATTAGGTCGTGAGGGCGCTTTACCTTTTAGAGACCCCTTTCGCAACCATTTTTGACTTTTAAGTTAATCATACTAGAGATAATCATCAATCATCAATAATCTGACATTTTCAGCCATTTATCACATTTGGTGTGGCCGTGGCGCTAATTTTTAATACAGGGGTAACCTGCCCATAGCAATATACAGGGGTCAACGAACTTTGTATCACATGTAAGTCAATGGAAGCGTCTCTACACATTTTCAAATGGGTACCACGCACAAGTGAAATAAGGTTGAGAGTTCAAATTTGGACAGATGCTGTTATTTATTAGTAACTTTGATTTGATAATAAGAAATGATAAAATTTTAGTAGGGGGGATACGTAACAGCTATAGCTGAACAGCGCCCTCACATCCAAAATTGGCTCTTAAACTTGCATCAAAACATACAATTTGTGTAAAAATTGCATAAACATATCCAGAGGACTCAAAATCATGTAAATAATCATTAGAATCCAACAAACAGCAAATAAAATGCCCATAATTGTCAAAATATTGAAAAATAGGGGGGTCCCAAAAAATCCCCCTTATGCGTAGTTTTTTGGCCGGCACTGTCTCATTTTTCAACCTTTTTTTTTTTTAAAGGTGTCAAAATGCTCAGGAGGATTAGCTGCTTCAATTCAGCTGGTACCCTAAGCTTTTTGAAACATCACCCTTTTTTTGGGGCTGTACAGCCTATCACTACTTTAATACAGGTTACTGATATAGAAACCAATGATTGATTATTATGGATTGAGCTTTGGAGCTACATGTATCTCCAAATCATGTTAGAATCAGTCAAGCATAACACCACATTTAATAGCAATGAAAATTCGGAAGTAAACAACAACGCAGATCACGATGGGTACAGCACCCGAAAAAGCTGCTCAAATGACACATCATCAGCGAATTGTGAGCATGGGGCCATGGTTAATCTCATAAAATAAAAATGAGCAAACTTTGGCTGCTCTGAAGATACAGATATGTCATCAAAATAAATTTCGGTACCCCGGTAACATTAAACTTAATAAAGAATTTTTTAATGTGTTTGAAAATTGGCGACGATTAAGTGACTGAAGTAGTTAAATAGTTCCATGCTCCATCTCTGTCCGTGTTCACACTCACTGTGTCATCGTGGATAGTAGATCGTGTTCTAGATCAAATGACGCACAGACAGTAAGCTTACTTCAACCCAACAGAAGCCAGCTGCTCGGTCATAATATTTAATATTATGCATCTCTGTGCAATATATATGTAATCCTTCTAGGTACATCCACGGCCTTGCTAACGTACATGTTTACATACACATAGCCATCATTGCCCATTTACATGGCATAGCACTCAGAAATACATGCATGCCATATACATGCATGATATTGAAATTGTTTATTATTTTTAAAAAAAAGGACATTTTTTAACCTTGGGCCATTCATTAATTCAGCCTATTGAGAGCGTTTTTATTCACTTGCATACAAGATCAGATATAAAAGAAGGTGTACCAAGTGCCCAAAATCATGGGTAAAGTACAAAAAGATTTGAAAATCCTACCGCTGCTACTGCCTTGTTGCAGCACGGTGCAGAGCTCCGGAAACAAGTACAGAATTTGGGTGCAAAGTAATGTACAATTTCAGGAAATATTTATCACTGATGATGAAACCGGATTCATTTTAAGAATATCTTAGATCAAATAATTACCTTCGATTCGAAAATGTAGTTACTCTTGCAATATTAACACCTTTTTGCAGCATTTTTATTCCACCACGGCTATTGTTTACGTGCAGACCGCCAGCATCCATCTTTAATTGTGTCAAGGGCATAGTCTCGTTACCAGTCGTTTTAAGCTCTTCGGTACAACTTAGTTAATGCGGATTTTACGCAAAATAAACAGCGGTGTCACATAATAAATTGAATTAAAGGTAGGAAAGGATAATGGTGGCTACTGATGAAGGTCACAGTAATGGAGTCTGAAGGCCACATCATCCCCATCGAAGGAGACAAGGCAGAGATACAGACAGGCATGCATATAGACCACTTGGTATGTGACGTCATTGCCCGGCAGTATGCGCGCGCATTATGGCAATTTCCATTGTTCTTTGCCCTGCAGTGTGCGTACGCATCGTAGTCTGCTAAGGGCATGTCTATTTTAAATCGCCCGCCACATTTCATATAGTACAGGAAAGCCATTGAACAGTGTAGCGGCTCGTTCGAGCATATCGATAGACGAGTCCCTCGCCTTTGTTGATAAACAGTGATGTCAAGTGGTCTATAGGCAGAGAAAGATAGGGAGACAAAAAAGAAACAAAGAGAAAGCGATAATTTGACTCTAGCCTGGAAGATAGTTACTCAAAGCGCAACATGTTTTATGATTTTTATTTTTCACAAACTTCAAATTTGCTTACCGATTTGGGAAGCTTTTATCCAGTTTACTCTTGGACGTCATCAGCACCAAAACCTTACACATAATGGTGCTGTTGGGTTATCCATTTAGTACAACACATTCTCCCACCTAAAATTTTCATATTTGACATTTTCCAATGTACCCAATATACATGATGTTCTTTCATATGCTCTTTCCATTGGGCTGTTCCAGTCAAAATCCATACACCCCCTATGAAAGACATGACCATAATCTCCAACACAGGGGGGTGCAGATTTCAAATGGAGTCACCCATTCAAGTATGTAACGCCATTTGAAATTTACACTGTGTGGAAGATTAAGTTCATGTCTTTCATAGTGGTGTAGGGATTTCAAATCAAATAACCTATTTCATTGTGTTTCAGGGAGCAAATATTTCCATGGCATCTACACAGACTATGACACTGAAGGCACCCTTGGATACCATCAATCTACATGTGAGTGCTGGCAATATGCTAGTGATGCAGGAACCAAACACTACAACTACAGCGAGCAGAAAGAACAAATTTGGTTTGATTGTGCCTCTTGCAAGTGATGGCACAGCTTCTGGGGAGTTGTATTGGGATGATGGGGATACTGTTGGTATGTTGATAAGTTGCTATGGTATAATTATTGTTAGTTAACATATTATGTGATGTGTAAAGGGCATAGGCAATCGCTAGGAGCGTAGCATTTATTTTTGTGACAGAACTTATTTATCGGAAAAGCTATTGCTGATATCTGATTGAGAAGTCACTAAAATGCCGTAGCATCAAATCGCAAGCAGTTGACTTAAAGGCAACTTTGTTGCCAATTCTCTAGCAGCAACTTAGTGCTGGTATCGATTCTGAAAATGCTATCAGCGTTTCATCACTAGCAATTTTTGAATTTTTATTATACTTACACCTATTAATGTATCAGGGGCCTTGTCATGCCATTGGTGACTGCTGAAGTTGCTGACTGTTAAATTTGCCACTACAGTCATTAGGTGATAGCTGCCTACACCCTGCTCATATTTTTTTCACTAATGTGTAACCCATTCATTGGATGTTCATTAGATGCCCAGTCATGTTATGGTAATGTTTTCAAGATGTGGTCCCACTCATGATTTAAGGCAGACCTCCCTTCGTTTAATTTTGTGATGGCTGCTCAGCTCTTTCCCAGGTGACATCTTTCACTCCCCTATGTTGGCAAGAAACAATTTCAAGCTGATAACAATCAAATGACCAAAACACCAGTCAAGTGCCTGCACAGTAAATGAAGCTTTGGTGAATTAAATGGATAGTAACATTACTGAAAAAAATTGAAGAGTCCAGAACTTTAATTCAAATTTTGACTTACTGGAAGACCCAAAAAAGTTGCAACCTTAGGCAATAGAAACAAATTAGTTTGATCCTTTGATCGACCGTTGATGCTTGGTCAATCCTTAAAATCAATTAATTGACTATTGTTAATTCTGATAACATATGAATCTAAGTATGTATTGGTAATGACCAAATTTTATAAAGTTATCATTAATTCTCATTAACAACATTAGCAACATCGACGGTCGATCCAAAGATCAAACAAATTTGATTCTGGTGCCTTAGGAGAATAATATAGTGTCTTGAGTAATAAAAAACTGAAACAGCAATTTTCCAATGATATTTTGTACATATATTTGTTTTTGTTTGTATCCTGCTTCAGGTACCTATGAGAATGGCAATTACATTTTCATTACATTTACTGCACAGAACAAGATGATATCATCACAAATTACCCAAGATGGCTACCCAGATTCAGGCACCATGAAGCTAGGTTCTGTCATTGTATATGGAGTCAATAGTGCACCAACATCAGTGACAGTAAATGGCAAATCTGTAGCGTTTAAATATGACAGTACTAATAAGGTATGTATGTGTATTTATAAAACAATTTTTGGCTAAATATTATTCAGCATAGTAACTAGTGAAACTATTGAGCACTGTGAACCGACTATCGAGTGACTATTTATGTTTGTATTTATATGCATGTGTATTTACATAATTATCGTAAAAACTCGATAGTTAGCATATGTGCTTACTATCGAGCACTTTTGAAAACATGAAATTGTACCAAAGTCCGGCGATTTACCAACCGAGCTAATGGGTTTGAGACACACATTTGCAGGTTTACTTGTTCGTATATAACTATGTGTTTTGATGATTTGCTCAAAACCCTTTACACTTTTGTGGATGAGGCTCTTCATGTTTGCATGTTTTAAAAGTACTCGATAGTAAGCACATATGCTAACTATCGAGTTCTTACGGTATGTAGGGGTGGTCGAATGTGTGTGTGTGTGTGGGGGGGGGGGGGTGTTTGCTGACAAACGAGGACACCCACAGGACATTTTACATTTAAACTGGACCACTCTGCAAAGAGGGACCAGCCTCGGTTTGGAGGTCTACAAATGACCACAATTGCGGTATAATGCATTTGCCAAATACATCCTTTATCGTACGTACATTAGTTATTCCATCTGCAGTTGCAAGGAGGGCACTCACATAAATGGCCTGTACACATGTGTGACCAACAAAACAAGCACAAAGCGGTGTTTTTTTAGGCAAGGCAAAATATGTGTGTGATGCATTTAGGGTCTAAATTATGAGTCCAAAAAGGGTACATTTGTTGCATTTTTACAAGGGGGTAAATTCTATAACAAATTACCTTATTAAGGTGGTAAATTTGCTGGTAAGGTAAAACTCATTTAGGGGGTGTTTCATGTGTACACTATCATACTTGAGTGGCCCCCTGGATGCTGCATATATTGATGTTTAAAAAATTCATGATGATAAAGATAAGTAATTGTGACCCCGATTTAGTCCATGAATACAGTTAGATCCCCTATATACTCAAAAGGATCAGATCTCTTTGATAGGATGCATGCCCCTGGACACAGAAAAAACACTTTGGTCAGCACCATGAAAACGGAAAGGAAAGAATGAAATCAGGATTGTCAGACATTCTAATCCCACAATTTTTTAACAGTGTAAGACCTAATGTTATTGTACATTTTTGCTGACTATAATTTCCATGTTTTCTTTTTCCTAGGTTTTGAATGTATCTTCTTTGGATGTCAAACTCAATGCTCCCTTCAAGGCGACTTGGATGTAACAAGGGCTGTTAATACATTGAAATGAATACGAGTGCATATATTAAGTACTATGTAGTTTATATTATGGAGTGTTCCATAAATTCTTGTATATTTCAAGATGACCAGTTGATCCAAAATTGATGAAAGTTTATACATTCTCTCAGTCAGGTTTGTTCTATCTATTGCACTTATACCCATTTCTCACGTTTGTCAAATGGAACACACTTGAAAAATCATTATTGTTTTGTACAGGGCCTTTCAGTTTTGGTCAATTTTTTCTGCATTGAAAACACCAATTTGGCTCTTGTTAGGGAAATAAGAGAGTACAAAAACAATAACACTCCAAAATCTTTTGGCATGTAAAGGCAATTCAACGACTCTCCCTGTGTTGGTATTCGGTGATGAATCCACAGTCCAGTAGCATATACGCAAATGCAAGGTTACATGTGAGCGTGTGAAATTTGTCATGCCTGGAACTTATGCATAAACACTCTCTTACTGTTGTGTAGGAGGTAGCAGCTAAACATTATCGCTTTATTCTTTAGTTTTATTACTGATACCAACAGAGAAGGTAAGGTTGAGTGGTAATGACAAACGGACATTCTGAATGAAAAAATCATGTGAAATGGACCATCTTTAGCTTGTTTTTGTTGTTGAAAAGGATTCAATCATGTTTCACTGTTATTCATCACCGATTAACAACTCGCGTCCGGGGCATCTGCATGGTTTACTTCCCTCAGGCAGCTACCAGAGAGACGATGCGGAAGCATTGTTGTTTGTCAGTGATGAACAATGGTGAAACATGATTGAATCCCTAAATAAACACTTTGTTGGCCTTATTCAGGTGGGGACAGGGTCTACACATGTATAACTATACAATTATGCAAATGAATACGCCCATGTGTAGTCATAATATACAGGGCTACATGTAGCACCAATATTATACATCTCAATGAAGCATTTGATTTGAGCCTTGTAAGAGCTCATAGATGTTACAGCAAACATGGAGTGATTTAGTTGTGTACTCAGAAATATCTAAGTAATTACAAAACAATTTGTTGATGTGGAAATGATTTATAACACTTTGCAAAAAATGGCCTGTATTGTGTTTTTTCAATTTGTATTGAAACTTAAATCTAGCTTTATTTCAAATTCATAAGGCTATTCCATTTGAAAATCACAAACCCCTTTTGGAAGATTATGGAATTAAAACAAATTCTAAGTTATAGCCAATCCAAATCCAACTATTTCGATTCAAATATGGTGGAAAGAGTATGAAAGATTTTGGAATTCTAAAAAAAAAATCCAAATAGGGGTAAAATTGTGTATCACTTTTTAATGTTTTTGCTTGAATTTTAACTTAAAATCATGACATTCCACCTGGATTGACCATGAAGTTCAACTAATATTGAGAAAGTACTTCCACAAGGGGTGTGTAGACTTTAAATGAAATGGCCCATTCTTTTTGTTGTTACTGGGAAATTGATGATTGTTTCATAAAATGATTCAATCCTTTAACTGTACTTTAAATAAAATGTACATGTAGCATCAAAACAAATTTGTGGATCATTGTTCTATAAAATATAAATTATTTTATAATTATATTGTAAGACTATGATCAAGATGTGTAAATTATTTAATAATTACTGATTTCAGATAGATTTTTGTACTGTAAACTTGTGTGTCAAGCATTAGGCCAAGAAAAAAAGAATGTATGTCTCAGACACCCGCGCACATTATTATGTGATCCAATTTAGCGCTTAGCGCTACGCGTTGGCCGGTTTTTTTGTTGCAGTTTGGTTTGCCATGATTGTAAAAGAGACAAACAAAACTATTCATTGTGTACATTATATTACTATGTGTTTCTGTATTTGAATATCAAAAAGTACATAAATATTGTGCCTTGACCGTAAAAAAAAATTATAAATAAAAATATCGCATATCGCATAGCTCATATTCTTAAAAAAATATAAAAAATAACAAAACGCATAGCACTTAGCTTTTTTACCAAATGTGTCTGAGACATACTTTCTTTTTTATTTGGCCTTATGCAAACCTTTCTACAGATTTGTTAAGTACTTGGTTCCAGACAAGTTTAGGCAGACATTTTCTCCTGTATTAATGGATGCAGTCCATAAAAGATACCAGCCTGGTTATTTGGAGGGGGTAGACACACAACTTAATTTGGGGCAAAATAGAGGCTTCTGAACTGAATTTTTTTTTGGGGGGGGGAGGGGTCTGGTGTAAATTGGGTCAAATCATAGGCTGTGGTGTTAAGAAATTCCAAATGTGTCCAAATTTGAGCTAAAGAGATACAATTGTTGGAGTTGACCCAAGGTGAGACTGCAGAACTGGGGCATGACTCCCAAAAAAAAAAAAAAAAAAGTGTTGGTCTATGGAACTGCCAGAGAGCCTGTAAAAGAGTCCTGTGACCACTACACACACCTGTAACACCTTTTCCAGATCATTAGGAATTTGTCTCAGAGGGGAAATGGGGGTCCAAACAGGGATGATTTAGTATTAAATACAATTATTTCCATCTCAATTTTACCAAAAACTATATTTTCAATAGGGTTAGTGTACAATGACAGAGGCAAAAGCAGTTTAGTTTGAAACAGAAAAGACAATGAAAATCAGTTTTGTCAGTTTCTTAATCCTTTGAGTAGTGTAGTAGTTTTATATTATAATTATTATAATTTTATAATATTTAATATTATAATTTGGTGGATGTGTCTATTTTGGTTATTGAGCCTCCAAGAGAACAGAAAACTATTTTGCAGGTATGTTTATAGAAACGGGGAAAATCATCTTTTCAATATGTGACTGTCCACATCGGAACGCTCGTAAAGTCGGCCCCTGGTCAATTTTGTTTTCTTCAGCGTTTAGAAAATATATATCATAAGCTTTACAATGATATATCATTTGACTTCAAACAATATCCAGAAGCGGAGTTATGGCTTGTTAAACTTTGCTCCTTCAGTAAAAGGGTACATTATTTTGGTGCTACAATATTTCTCTTTTTCCACATCGCTGGTATTACATATCAATTTGTCATAATTGGCGGTCACTTCAAATCATCCCCAAGTCAACGAGGTTCAGTTAGCCCACCACTTGAACAGGATTTGGCCAAAGCAAACAAAGACTAGATCTATTTACTAACTCTATACATAAGTATAAGCGTATTATCCTCTTCAACAATAGGATTAAAGATTGGCGTTTGACTGACACTCAAATGAGAAACATGTAGGACAAACATAATTAGCTAAATATGAATACACTGTAACTCGAAATACAATTTGCCGACTTTACGAGCGGTTTGAGATGGATGGTCACATATATAGAATAATATAGAATAATAAAAAGATTTATTTCAAATCCATGCATTTCTAATGAAGAAATGTGCTATTCCAGTTGAAATCCATACACCAACTAGGAATAGGGTTACCCAGAGAAGATGTAATAAAGAGGAGGTTCAACGGAATTATATCCTTGAGATAATCCCGTAGGTAATCCTGTCGCATCTATTCATAGTCCTTTATTCTCAAGTAGTTAGACATCCACTTGAAATATCCTATGATGTTATGTGTGTGACCGCCCATGGTTGACCAATTTTCACTTCAGAATTGAAAATATTTCCAATGTTTCTATAGAGAATTTGTTAAAATGTATGAAATGCACGTGTTAAGGACCTGCTGCTTGGATGGGATACCACATGTGGATAATACAAGAAAGAAATCGAGTGCTGTAAAATTTCCCCCAAATCCACCGTTTTTTGTAAATATATAAATTTCTAAGGAAGAAATTTTTAGGATTTTTTTAGAGAGGTGATGATTGTTGATCATTTCTATTTATTATTTTATGCATTTTCCTGTCATTTCCTGCCAACCTAATAAAGATATTCTGATAATTGATAACATTCTTTATCATAAATAATAGAGTCTGAAAGTGGCAACAAGTAGCAAAAATTATAATTTGCCATGGAACTTCAGTCATATTTTATCTGAAATCTGACAAGATGACAGGGTCTGCATGCATGGTGTGTATGGCATGATGGCATGCACACACTGACCTATCCCTAAAAGCAGTTAGCTGCAACTTGTGTATCACACCCATCCTGGGTTCAAACCCTATTGTGGTATTCTATTGTAAAGCAGCTAAATAGGGTGATTCATCATTTACTTTGAGTGAGCGGTCTCACACATATTTTGTTTGAGGATAGCTTGATCAACCTCCTCTTTATTACATCTTCTCTGGGTTACCTAAATGGGTGATTCCATTTGAAATCTACACCCCCTGTGTGGGAGATTAAGGTCATGTCTTCCACAAGGGGTGTACGGATTTCAACTGGACATTGCCCGATACCATTATATGCCAAAGTGTGCATGACTAAAATATATTGAATTGGTTTTTGTTTTGTACATGTCATGTTGAAGTCTGAAATGCAATAAACATTACTATTGTTTTTATCTAATTTCAAACTAATTGTCGGCATTTATTACTTTCATATGCGACCTGCTCCCACGAAATGAGTGTAAAGTTGTAAGTTGCGAGTTTCAAGACCTTCCAACTGTTGAGTTGATGTTCTTTGTTTGAAGACACCTGTATATAGTCAGTTAGTATGTCCTTTGTGAATGGGAACATATTATATGCTGTACTCGAGCTGTATTCAATTAGCTTTTTCGAAGCATGGCGTACACAATAGGAGGGCAGTATTCAATATGGGTAAAATCCACCAAATTCACAAGACTTTACCCACTTTGTGCAGCGCCATCCTATTGTGTCCGCCATATCACTGCCAATACAGGTGTCTTCAAACAAAGAACTCAAAAGTCGGATCCAAACTCCCATCATGCTACTTAACGCTCATTTTGTTGGAGCACATCATATATTGCCCTATTGCAGTGTAGGAATCACTAGTTGATTTACTCTTATCACTAGTAAACACTTAATTTGCCATCATATTCAATGACTGTTAGCCCAGCTGTTAGCAACCCACAACTTTGTCTGGCGATTATGGTTCAGGACAAAAATAGTATGAACCAGTTGACCTCACACTGCTTAGCACATGCAGATATAGGTAGTGTATGTGGGACGTCCCATGGTTGGTCCCGTGTACAGGAAAGGTCAAAACCCTGTGCATGTTACGTGTCGGAGCTATTTGAAAAGAGAAGGGGCCCATCCATCTGATATCTGCAATCAATCCTAGGTTCCAGGATCGTGCATCTAGGTAAACTGTGCACGTTAAGCCCGTGCGACAATACTCAATATTGAGGTATGCTCGTATATATATATATCAGAAGACAACCTGGCCAGGATTGATTTTATGTCACACTACAACGGTGAATATGTATGTTCATTCACCAATGAAACCATATAGTGATCTCCCACAGGAAAGGATAGGGCACATGTATGGATACAGGTGCATTTCCTGATCCATTCAAACTGACCGTATGAGGAGACGATGAGATTAACTCGGTAAAAGTTACAATGATGTTGTCTTGAAGGTTATGCAGTCCTTTTTTCTGCCCCATAATTATTGATGGTCCCTAATAGATGAAAAGAATCGTAATTATACCGTGATTCGTCCGAGTATAGTACCACGCTCGAGTATAGTCCCACCCCCATTTTTGAAAAATTCCAGAAATTAAAAAAAAAAAAAAACATTTTTTTTTAAAAGTTTTTTTGGTTTTGGAGTGTCCTGGACCTAGACCTAGATGCTAGGATCATTCATGGTTGAATTTTTTTTTTTTGAAATTCGAGTATAATCCCACCCCCCAATTGTGAAAAATTTTCACCTAAAAAAACGGGTGGGACTATACTCGGACCAATACGATAATATAGTAAATAATACCACATAACTCAAGGGCTTCAACTGTAGAAGTTTTAATTTCATTCATCAAGAATATACATTGTATTTGATTTCAATACAACATTAATATTACTATGATGAAGCATAACTTGGCGTTACTTGAAAGTAAATTACCGAAGCAGTCATGCTGTACAAAAATCAACACAAACATCTTTGTTACTGAATCTATTTCTACATGGATGTTACACATAAAATAAATATACTTTTTTTTCTAGCAGGAAGACATTTACTGTAAAATTATGAGGCAGTAATGTAAAATGATACGTACATGATCAATCCGTGTGAGTTGTTTATTGCTATGAGACATTTCCAAAAGAATTTTTGAATTTCATGGTCTGCATTATAAATATGGGATCCACAACTTAATTGACTCCATGAGTCAATCCTCCATAAAAAACAGACAAGTAGGCCTGGTCTACTGTATAGTTTGAGAGTTGACTCGTACATCTTAGATGCAACTTTTAAAATGGCCTCTTTTTACATAATTAACCATTGTGCTTAATTGATGCTATAGAGGTTGTGCATATGACGTATCATATCATAAATATGGCAGACTATTCAAATGCATTCAACAAAAAGCATGATTGCAATCTACCGCGACAATTTGTCTCACACACAACGGATACATTACGATCAAATAGGTTGACAACAACATTTGATTGAGTGGATTGCACTGTGCCATGATTACGGTGAACATGGTGAAAGACACCAGTTCAAATCCTTTGTTTGGAGCCAACCAATAATTTCATGGTCCAGTTGTGTGTAACAAATAAGACTACAAAAACTTCTTTAAATTTTAATTTTAAATCAAATAATGTTTCCATGTATTTCAAAATGCATTAGGGGATCCAATATAACATTAATTTCAATTGAGTATCCCGCATAATGTAACAGGCCTTTTTAATATTACATGAAAATGACACAATCATGTTTTGAAACATTCAATGCAAGCATGTGAGTATACATTTGTTGAAATACTCAATCAATCAACACTGAAACCAATTCATTTGGCATACAATTTTTAAAATTGCACAAATTTGGCAAGGGACTCCAATTCCCATACTTAAAATTACAAATTACTCAAATTAGGATTATTAATACTATTCAACATGACTTAAAAGAATCTAGGGTACAAGCATACAAAATAAAATATGACCTTATTAAAAATCTGACATGATATTCACATATGACCCTCCAAGTTCAATATCCTTACAATTTCTTCCGATCACAACATGTAATATGAATGACACAGACAAAAATAATATTAAATACTAACAGTACACATAATTGTAATATATCTGTGTAAAAAAGTGTTTAATTTTTGCTAACCAAGATATAAATCTTGTGTTGGTCTCAAGAAATCTTATAGCTCTTGACGACCATTACATATTTTCAATACAATAACTAATATATTTTTCCCTCCCTTTCAAATATACAAATATGGCAAAAACTATTACTGTATATTATGTTTTGTTGCACATTCTGGCGTGTATGGGCCGGGCCATTAAATTAGCAACAGCTTCATATAAACAAAACTTTCAAATTGAACATGGATTTCTTTAATGGCATTTCATTTTATTATTGATCAAGTATATTTCATTGTATGGAAAGCAAGCATTTGAAGAATATTGAGTGAATATTGACTGAATATTTATCAAAAAAGTACAACCTATTTGTTTTATTATTTTAATTAAAATAACTTTGTTCAAATAAGTAAAAATGAAAGCAATGAATTTATATTCAATTAAGAATAGCTGCTTTTATCAAACTCAACCTTTTGTATACAATACTTTTGTTTTGCTTTTCATTTATAGAAATCTACTACTAAAATACATTACATCATTTTATTTAGTAGATCCAATAAAGAATAGTTCTGGAACAAACTGTTTACATAAATGGGAATTTAATTCTGGAACAAACCATTTGCATAAATATAAATCCAGAATAGTTCTGGAACAAACCGTCTACAAATTTGTAGAATAAATTCCCATTTATGTAAATTCCCATTTATGTAAATGCAGGCATAAAAATTTTCAGCGTTTTAGCTGATTTCAGTGGTTTTTTGTTATTGTTTCAGTGTTTTCCAGCCTTTTTCTGAATCATATTCACAGAAAAAGGTAAAAAAACATGGTTTTCAGTGTGTTTTTTTCAAGACCATTTTTCATGCCTGTATATGGTTTGTTCCAGAACTCTTCTTTATTGGATCTACTAAATACATTTTTCAAACCGACGCAGCCACATCTAACTTGCATCTTTTATATACATTCATATATTTTTGGAATAAAATGATATACATATTTCTTCATATATACATTACATCATTTGAAATAATATCACTTCTTTCAAAGATAAGAATCTAAGAATCAGCACATATAAAACAAAATTTGGTCCACATAACAATTTGCATGTCTTCAAATATTTTATTGGGATTATAAACACCTGAAATTGTCTACAAGCATATAGAGTATTTTTGATAAAAGATAAATTAATATGAAACAGCCGTAAATATGCCAATACAATAGATTGGTCTTACAATAGTACTTGTGTGTATATGCTTGTATCTGTAATTTACTTGCTAAAACTACAAAATGTTATAATTTTGTCGATGGATGGCACCTGGATCAAGTTAGCTTTCATCAAAAGCACTCTATATGCATGTAGACGAGGTTTTTTATGGTACATCATGTAGATTGTGGTGGTCACAAACCAAGTCCTGGTCACTATTATTTTCGGTGAGGACTCACTCCACTTCCCATACAGTTAGTCAAATTTTATGTATAATATAGGCACTTCTATGTACAATAAAAATCAAAATGAGTTAATTGTGATCCATATTTGATCAAGTTTGTACATTTATCAATAAGTACTGTTTGCTTGGACATTCTCTTAAATAATTTGTAGTATTCTATCATAGACTTCTCTATAGTTAAACACAAAAGCAACAATAGTTCATCTCTCATACAGTCCTACTTTGTGACACGGCACAGTCCCCATCACCCAGTTAAGTGGTTGCAGACTTTTGTTCCCCGCCATTTCATGCACCAGCACATAAGAACAAAGACAGCATGCAATGTTCAAAATTTGATAGTCGAAAAGTATAATCATTATACCATGCACAAGAAATTGAAGGGAAGGAATATCGGCACAAATTGACTTCCGGTAGAAAAACCCTTAAAAAAATATTGAATTCTCATTGTAAATTGATTATACATGCAGTTCACTCTTAAGCGACAAAAAAAGTTAAACCTGTTCTACAGGCCCGAATGACCCAGATTTTGCATTTTGGAGATTACTTACAAATACGTTTGCAAAAAATTTCAGATGGTTTTTCAGATTTATCCATCTTTCTGTGATTTTTTAGGCTTAATTAGCATTTTCCGGAAAAAAAAATCTGACCCTCAGGCCTTGCCGTTTGAGGCGAGCGATCCTGCTTGCCCAAATTTGATAGTGAGTGATTTTCCACTTGGCATAGACACTTTTAAGTGCAATATTAAAATATTACTCGCTGCTAATCTACCAAAATAAGCCATCAAATCGGCCAATTCAGCATTTAATCAATTCTGTGCCCCCTAGAGGAGAAAGTCACAAATTTTAGCACGCTTTGTGCGCATTTCAACATAAACTGATAAATACCGTTTTAAGGCCGAAGCTCTACTTGATTATACCCAAATAAGTGGTGTCTGTGAAAATTCAACCATTCGTCTAGCATCCTGCCCAGTGAGTGTTTAACCACTCGCCTTTAAAATCTAGACGGCAAGGTATGGACCCTAATTGGTAGGTCCAACCACCCATATAGAACAGGTTTTTTTGTCCCCTAATGACATTGTTATTTGACCCCTCTCTCAATACTCAGCAGGTGGGAGTCTAATCTTAAATCCATCAGGTTGACCTGAACCAGACTGAGGGGGCATTGAAACCGGTCTCTTACTCTGCTTATTAGGCTGCCCCCTCCTCAATATATCAGCACCTCCCCTATTCTTACTAGGGACACGTTGTATACCCGCATTGCCATTGGGTACGTACCCATTGGATCCCCCGGATACCCGACTCTGATAATCTGGATGTGGGTGAAGTTGCGGTTGCTGCGAGCCAAAACGCCCCTTCAGCTGCCTTTGTATTTGATTGTGTTGTTGCTTTTGCTGCGACGTCGCTCGTTCCTGCTGCTGAGCAAGCTCAAGTCGTTGACGAGAATATGTCTTTTTGCCATCCACGATAGTGAAACCCAAATTGTTTTCATTGACATCTCTCCTGTTCGTAGGTGGATGTTGCGTATCGTTGTGACCAAAACTTCCATCTTCAAATTCGTCACCCACATAGCTATCCCTAGGGTGGCGAATGTATGTGCCATCTTCAGGGTTGTACACATGGACTTGATTAGGATATCCTTGACCCTGCTGGGGGTAATACCCATCTCCAGGTTGTACATGGGTGTGTTGAAGAGCATGTGGAGGAGGACTTGGTGGTGGTTCTTCCATTCTTGGTGGGCCTGGTACTGCATGGATGTATCGTGTGATCAGCGTGGAGATCTCTTCACCCTGTGAAAATAGACAAAACCAGTTTTTAAGTAAAAGATGTTGCTATAGACCACTTGACATCACTGTTTATCAACAAAGGCGAGGGACTCGTCTATCGATATGCTTCAACGAGCCGCTACACTGTTCAATGGATTTCTTGTACTATATGAAATGTGGCGGGCGATTTAAAATGCATGTGCCCTTAGCAAACTACGGCGCGCACGCACACTGCAGGGCAAAGAACAATGGAAATTGCCATAATGCGCGCAAGATACTGCCGGGCAATGACGCCACATGCCAAGTGGTCTATACATAGCATTACACAAATGCAACATATTTAGAATTCTATTACCCCCACGACCCATTATTCAAAATCACGCACTGTGATTTGTTGAAACGTGTCACGTGACAGACCATTAATTAGCGATAAAGTGTCAAGGGCAACAAACTTTATGTTCTTCTATCATCACAGCGCACGGCAGAGCGCACAGAACACCTGCTTATGTAGGGGAGAATGGAATGTCAGGGGTGTGCTATTGTATGTGCATACCTGCTTATAGGGGAGAATGGAATGTTAGGTTGTGTTATTGGAATGTGCATACGCTTTGGCTACGCTGTGATGCGCTCCACCTTGAGGTAAACAACTTGAAATATTTGGGCAAAAAATTTGATATTTTCTCTTTAAATCACACTATTTTGTGGTAATAGAATAGAAATAAAGGGTGCAGCATTATCCTTTACATAAATAATGTGTCCTCGGCAGTAAAACGTTTAAATAATGGGTTCGGCTGCGCCTCACCCATTATTTACATTTTTACTGCCTCGGACACATTATTTTGTGTAAAGGATCATGCATTACCCTTTATTTCTTAATTCAACAACTTCAGAAGGCAAAATTATGTACTTCATTCGCACTTGTGCTTTGGTGCACATCAGCTGAAAAGATTTAGTACTGAAGCAATATTCCTGTCACAACTATTAAAAATTCTTAGTAAGTGGGAGTGGTCTATTACGTAGACACATAATCTGATTGGACAATCGCATGATTTTGGGTGTCATTTATGAGGCTGTAGACGACCCCACGTCATCATGAGTGTTGATAACGCGTAACATGCTCATAGAGGTGTGCGTATGTATCGTGTTGTATGCGTAGACGAAGTGCGGAATACTTGTAAGTTGTAAACAAGTTTCGTTCATTTTAGAAAAAGGGGAGTTTTTATGATGGTAACTTAATTTTTGCTTTAAATATAATTTACAATTATTAAAATAGTATTTAACTGACTAAGAATGAGAATAAACGATAGGAATTTTTATTTTGACTATCCTCTACCTATGATAGACGACAGGCAGGTCCAATATTTTTATCGTTTATTCTGTAAGCACTTAGTATGAACATTTTAATCCTGTAAATGATATTGTCCAATCAAAGTGCTGGAAGACACATACTGTCCCTAATCAATCAATGACCTTTGACCCTTACCTGTTCTGTTTCCATCCTGACAATATGCTGCTTCATCAAGTTGCCGCATTTCATCTCCAGGTAGTACTTGGATCTGGACCTCAGACGTCTGGTTGAGATCACATTATGGAAGGTGATGGTTTGAACCAGTTTCTATATGACAAAAAGGAGAGCAACATGTATAAGCCACTGTAAAAACATATGCCCAAGAAGTTGATTCAATTGTTTAACTCTTTGAGATTGGGCTTTAAGAAATGGATTTTATCAATTTATCAAATTCATCACATCAAGTTTTAATATCTAAATTTGAAAAACTTTTATGGTTGAAATTAAGTCTGCTAAAATATTCTGGGATTTGTATGGCTTACAATTGTCATTTAAAGTTATCCAAGTTTAACCACAATTATTGGGCTCCAAAAACTATTTTTGACTGGATCCAAAAAGGGCTATATCGTGTATTGAACCAATCAGAGATAGGGTAAGAATAATCAGTAGGTCTGAACGAGATTAGGTTTAAAATTGCCAAGAGATCTAAAAGCACTATTTTGATTGGTTACTCAAATTATTACAGGGTGTATCAAAATGATTGGTACCCATCAATATCCAGTGAGCATGGCCAAGACTGCCACATCAAAATGCAGTTTAACATCCACCTTATTTTTAGATTTATGTAATAAAAAGTCATAAAACTATAAATTGCAGTCATTTCAAAAGGATCTAATGTTGAATTTGGGAGAAGCAGACATTTCATTAGACAACAAAGTTGATGGGTACCAATCATTTTGATACACCCTGTATATCATGTAATTAATCAGGGGCACTGTAAGAATGGCAGTAGTTCCCACGGGTTTGAGTAGTTGACTTACATGCGGTGGTTTAATGAAGTGAACTCCATCCTTGTTGATGGCCATTATACACTCTCCTTTGATGCTGGTACCCATGGTGCTCTATAAATTACAACAAACAAACAATTATTCTTTATGAGCCAATCATTTTCTGTATCACTTTGAAGCAGCAAATAATATTACAGTTGCCTTTAAAAGGAAGCAAAAGGATGTGATGGGTTGCTAGTCTGAAGAACCCAGTGGTCAAGCACTGAAACGTCACTCAAATGTGGGAAAATATAACATCTTGGAACTGTCCAAAAAGAATATGCAAATCTCAACAGTTACCACTAATTCTAAATTTTGTGAAAATTTGGCATAGCAGAAATAATATCAAAGTCAGAAAATTAGTGCAATTTTGGGTCACTTTTTCGTCAAATGTAGTTTACCTTTGGCAAAATGTTTCTGAATCTCCGCAAGCAGGACACTCCCCCTGGGAGATATTTTCTTACCTTCAAGTGGAAGAATGTTGATCCAAACAGTGGCCATGTCATGAGCATATTGATGAATTCCACTCTGCCTTCATGAGCACTCAGGCCACTATGGAGAGGTCTCTGTGCATGAATCCAATTCAACCATTGATTCAACTCATATTTCTCTACTATTGAGGATGGCAGAATGTTGGGTAAATCACGCCTGTGAAATCATAAATGATAAATTGGTCACATTAATTAATTCATACATTAACCAAATATCAAAAAATGGGCTATTCCAGTTGAAATCCATACACCCTTATGGAAGCCATAGGGGTGTATGGATTTCAACTGAATAACTTTCCGATATATCATTCAACAATCATGACAAAGATTATGAAGTGTTTAAGGCAAAGAAAGTCTGAAAATGCCAAGACTTAAAAGAATCTTTTTGATAGACATTTTCTTTTTATCCCATCATGCACTATTTCAGGGTACCATATAATCTCATCTCCATGCAAGAGAAGTCCAACATACAGAGATATGAGAATATCATTGAAGTACCCCTGGATTGAAGCTTTATGTGATACATGGGAAAATGTCTGTTTTATTCCTTAGGTTTATCCAAACACCCTCCATACACACATTGACATTCTCTGGAAAGTCACAAAAAGACACACTCCGGGTAGTTCCTCCCTTAAAAGCTCTTAAAGCATCTGGGAGGGGTTAGGCAACATAAAGTACAGTTCTATTCGCTGCTATAGTGCTCTTTAGCAACCATTGGTTATTGGTTCAAGCCTGGGCTCAGACACCTGTTCCTAATTATGATATGCCATCGGCTTTGTGTTATGATCATTTCGATTAGTGGTTCGTAACAAAGAAAGCATGAGCCAGTTGACCTAGCAACGGTCATATTCTAACATGCACTACGCCAGCGAATATAACGCATAGGTTGTTAGGGATAAAGGATTGGTATATGGTCTGTACTAAACCACCAGCACAATAATAGCAGACATTTTGCAGACTGTTAAAATATTAAATCCGCTACACAAGAAAACACAGCAAAGGTAAGCACAAAGAAAAATCTAGCCTGGTCTCCAGCCATGATGGAACAGCAAGCCAGCAACCCTCCCCTGGGGCACTCTGTGGCTCACTGAACATGCTTGTAGCAGTAACACCCTCTATGTTTTATCCTTATCCTTTGCATATCCATGAGATCAGATGCGACTCACAACCTCTGTTGGTGCAATAACCTTAAAAGCTAGCCACAAAAAGTCATACCCCAGAGGTCCCTCCCCTACAGCAAAGTGAGGGCTGGTAATACATGTACTTCCAGCACCAGCACCTAAACCAGTACTTGGGGCATATGGTTAACTTTTTCATAATTCAAGATAGTTTTCAAATTATTTTCAGTTTTGAGGCATTGCTTTCAAAAATGGTTTTCAGCAATGATCAAGAATATTGTGTAATCTCAGTACAAGTACATTTTAATCTTAAAAGCCACAATTTAACTTACATGCACTGTAACTTCACAGTTACGCTAAGAATGAATAAAAAAAGTGACATACTTCATTGTTAGTTTTGCACCATAATTGTACTAATTGCTTTGCTACTCTTAAACCAGACTTTACATTTGTTTTAATCAAAAGGGGACATCAAAGTTCCATTATAACTAATACTATATAATGTCACATTGCTCTGTTTGGACAGGAAGTCCAATATATCTGCAGTGGATTATGTTGAATTTGTAATATTCATATAAGAGAAGGAATTCACAGAACCGACAGAACCTGTCACATGGAACACAAACATATATATATATATACATAAAGTTGTGTTTCTTCTTTCATTAAAAAGAGTGCTCGATCCTGTGAAGGAGAGTGTGTACATAACATTAAAAGAAACAAATTTATTCCATGTTCACTACGGTCCGTTTCGCCCGAAGGCTCCGCAGGTGAATGAGAGAAATGTAGAACAAACTTAGAGTCATGCGTTTATCGCGTTCCTTAAACATGCTTAACGCGCTTGATTTTTATACGCTCGCTTGCGTTTTTCCTTAAACGTTTTTCCTTATATATACATATATATTTGTGACCAGAATGAAGTGATGAAATGTAGTTTTTGATCAACAAATCCAGATTGAATGGACTTGAACACATTACAAATGGTTCAAGGAATTTTTATTCACTGATGTTCTGATCATATGTGTGCATTAATATGATGTTTGAGTGGTTCACCCAGCAGATTTGGTATTTTGATACAAAGTTTTAATAATTTATAAATAGGACTGCTGCAATAACATAATGAAAATGGTAATATGTTCTTACATTGTTGGTATCGGCACATGATCATTGGCTCTGAGTTGGATAGCAGCTAATTTGACAAAATGCTCTCTTTGACCAGTGGTCAGTTCAGTGTTATCAAATACACACAAATAACCACTCAGGTAGTCGGGTTTGATCTGATAAAGGAACAAAAAGAACACATACATTTCATTCAAATGCACAAAAGTTAAACAACAAAGGATAAACTAAATTCTCTACTTACATTTGTAAAGGAAAGATTAGAGCGAGAGAGATAAAAAGAGAAACACATTATTAAAACAAGAGATCTAGGACTCTGAAGCAGTATCTTGATACACACATGGGGCAAAAAATCGGGGATAATAATTTATAGCCACTGACTGCATGTACTGTAGGGTCAGTCCATACTTGGATAGTACAGACTTGATAGAGTCTATGGTATGATGAATAAAACTATAAACGTCCTTGGATAGCAAAAACTTGTGGGTGTACCAGTGGGGTGGGTGGGTAGGTGGGGGTGTGGAGTGCCTTTGCAAGGACCTGCAAACAGGGACACATACCTAAAAATACAAAGATAACTGAGGATACCCATGAACCGAGGACATCCACTTGCCATATAAGACCATGTCTCATATGCCAGACTGTGAAGTCTGATCTATATTGGATACTGAAAAGTCAAATGGGCCAATGGTTTGGGGTTTAGATAGGAAAAAAGTGGTAGGTCCTTGTTGGCAGGTGTGGGTGTGTGTAGGTGGCTGTGGGGTGGGGTGCATATATGCGACCAGCTCCAATAAAACCCGCCGACCTATTTTTGAGTTATAGGCCTTTAACGATGACATTCCCATAAAAAAACGATATTTAGGAATTCTTAATTTAATGGTATTTGACTGTGGGACTAAGTAGACTTTCAAATCGTTGAAAGCACTTATTAAAACGAGGTTTATTTAATCAATATATAACAGTTGAACTACAATAATCCCTATTCAATCCTGTGTGAGGCAGGAAACTAAATGGCCCATTACTCAGAATAGCAATTTGGCCAAAATATCAAGGTATCATATTTGCAAAATTATCCATATCTTGAAAATTATTGATACTATGTATATCATTTTGGTATCATTTTAAAGCTTATTGTCTAGTGCTTACATTTTTATTCAAATCATGATGAAATGTGACTTGTTCCTTGTTTTATCCGAGCGGGTGTGTATATGTGCATGTCCTGTATTAACTTACCTGGTTGTATAGGACTTGAACTAATCTCTCATTGTCTAATCTAAGAGGTAGATACCAGGAGACTTTCTTGCAGACAAACACAAAGTCTTCCCCTTGTTTGTTGTAGTGAGTTGTAATGTCCATGATGTATGAGTTAGGCTGTAAGCCTCGCACTGTTTTCTCTGTACAAATAATAACATTGAATTCAAATGTCAATTAACGAAGGAGCACTTATTAAATCAGATACAATACAACTTTTTCAATATCTTGCACAATGCCCAGAGGCTCAGTGGCCCCGATACGCCTCTTATATCACCCATCTCCATGACAAAATAATGTCATGGATCTTCAGAATTTATTAATCGTTAATTACTGGTGATCAAACAAATCAAACTTGCATCTGATCTTGGTTGTGTGTTTGCATTCTGTAATCAAGATGGAGCCACTTTTCAGATTTCATGAAGATCACTATAATTGAAGACCGAAAAGACTAGTTTGCATCTGACGTCAGGGCAAAAGTGTGGCGTGATTGTTTGCTGACCTGCGCAGTACAGTATTTTTGGTCTGGTTGACAGAACGTCATACACAAACTAGTCTTTTTAATTCAGTCAAACATTCATACACTCTTAGATAGCGAGAACCAATCAGAGCAAGCGTTAGAAAAATTCAAACCATACATTGATTGTGTATAATGTGCACCCTGCGTATTACGCACAGTGCTTTCGTACATGTTCGCGTAGCCTAGACTTAATTCGTGTTCGGACGGGTTGATGCATTTATATTTGGTTTTATTTTTCAACATTTTTAGTGATAATTTTGTTATAAAAACATCAAAAATCATGTCTTTTTTCTTCTTCTTGTGTATGAAATAGATAAACAGATTAATGAACATGTATTACTTATTGGGAGAGAAATTAGACAAAATAATGCACTGATGTTGATGCATCTAATGCACTCCCTCCTTCGGGGCTCATGCATTAGACACATCAGCGCTGGTGCATTATTTTGTCTAATTTCTCTCCCAACAAGTAATACGCGTTCATTAACCTGTAAGTAATCAACCCTAGTGGCGGCTATAAGGGTTGCAGAAAGCAACAACGACAAAATGGCTAGTATGTCCACCTTTTCTTTAAAATAACGTAGTTTTACATAACATCAAACAACCGTGTCACCAGACTATAAAATCTTTTACTTACTGACAAAGACAAACAGTCCAAACTCTCTAGCTGCTCCAGGTTGTGATATGCCTAATTCATTGCATATATCCTCCACCATGTCTTGCACTGCAGAGCTGGCAGTTACTTTGAGATTCACTAAGATGTTGCCTGGTAACATAAATGGCTGCCGATTCACAAATCTACCACGCTACACAAATAGATAAGTTTGAAAAACATTTAGGAAACCAGAGAAAGAAAGTTTTTGTATTGATAAATTCTGAGTGTTTGACTGATTACAGTAACTCTGTGAATGCCTTGAACTCCACATTACATTCCCTGATTATATGTGATATTTAGTCCGCACCAAATAGTCATGCGGTAGATTCTTTTCATGCTCATTCACCTGTAAAGAAATGTCCTTGAGCACATGAAATAGGGAAGTAACAAAAGTAAAGCCCCAAAATCTCAGTGTAAAAGCTACGGAGTATAAAATATCTAATTTGCATAACAAGGGACCACTTTAAGGTAGCTGTGTACTCTCAGATACGCATGTAGTAAAAGTGCCATAACTTTGTAATTATTCACGCAAGACATGTAAAAGTATACATTTTATAAAGGCAAGACATCAATAAATCTCAATATAAGTACAGTTTTGGTGTAAAACAACAATTATGAAGAAAATCACAAAAAGTGAATTTTTGGCAATTTTTGTTCAGTACATCATAACAAAAAAAAACCACTCTTTCCAAAAAATTTAGTTTTGAGGCACCATTCCAAAAACGTTTCTTTTTAGTTTTTTGATATTGGCCTTATTTTTGGAGATATTGACCATATAAGGCATCAAAATGGACTTTTTAAAATTCACAACCGCCTATTTGCACAAAATGATGCCTAAAATTGGAAATAGACCAAAATATAAAAAAATGAGAAAACCGTTTCTTAAGTCAATCATGCTTTTTATGATGAGCATAATTGCTTACCTATAGATGCTGTATTTATTGAGTTATCGTGTACCTAAATCGTCATTTTACAGAGAAAATGAACATTGAAATAAAGGCCGTTGAAGTTTAAAGTGGTCACATTTTGCACTTTGATCGAAGCTTACAGGAGAATGCGGCAGTTCTCGTTTTTCTACCTTACATTACGTGAACATCGGGTAAATCCACAGCCACTTGAGAAGTTTGGGCGAAATCTATTCATATCTTGATGTTTAAATCGGGGAAAGAACTTGACAAAAAATTTTTCAGCTAAAACGGAGCCATTTGACCACCAGGTTTTTGTGAAATCAGTGCTTCCGTGGTGTTTCCATGCAGATAAGCGTCGCGTATGCGTAGCGTATCTGTGCGTTACCAAATTTCGCGATACGCAACGCGATGCGCTGTTGCGCGCATGTACCCTGCTGGTACAAAAAAGATTTTCTTTCCGTTTAAATTTCAAACACGAGTGAAATAGTGAAATAACATCCTTAAAATATTGCAGTTGGAGTTTATAAATCTGGATTTTCATTCCTTGTATTTATAAAAAACATAACAAAGTACAAACATATAAAAAAAACTCAATTTCGCGAAAGAAACAATGTCTAGAGTACACAGCCGCGTTAAGAAGAGATGCCTGATTTGTCTTGATGCATCACCTCATCAAGAAAATGAGGAAAATGTCAGGAAAATATCAGCTTTTATTTCATGTATATGTCATCAAAATCTTGGTGCAGTCACCTGATGTCTGAAGCTTTTGGACGAAACATTGTGTTAAAAAACATAGGTTCCATTATTTGATTTAATTTCTGTACTTATGTCATCAAAATGCTACATAAGAAAGCCATGAAGTTAAAAATATTAGCTATTGATATAAATCAGTTCAGTTCAGTTCAGTTCAGTTTTTATTTCATCCAATCAATTATACATGTAAACATAATACAGAATAATAATTTCTTATGACATAGTAGTGCGGAACATTTTAAATTATATGACAAAAGTATGAGAAGCAGTGGATGAGGATGCCACTAAACGCACAGCGTGATGTTGTGGCACCCTATTATATAGTGTTTCAATTATACAATACTAAATAAATCAAAACAAATTTAATACATTAGAAAACCGAACAAAGACAAACAAGCCTTGTAAATAAAGAGCATAGGTATAATTCTGGTATACCCCGCACACCCTGAGTTTTAGGGTTAGGATAAAGGGTGGGTTAGGATTAGGGTAAAGCCCAAAATTTTCCGCTTTACAAATGTCAAAATCCGTATTTTTTTCTGCTTTGTAAATTGTGCGATAATAAAATTCCGATCAGGTGATTGCAATATCGCTAGACAGGGACTAGGTATGGTTGTGATTGGAGAATCTTACATCAATATGGCCTATGCTGGTGAAATGATAGTTTATTAACTTTATTTGACTTTATTATGTTGAATTTTGAAGCCAATTTTATTATTTAGTTCATTTAAAATAAACATTTTATTAATTCGCCTTTTTTTTCCAGTTCATTTTTTTCTCTTTTTAGCAAAACTATTTTTCCCGCAAAAATCCGCAACACAGAGGACTTCTGGCTTTAGATTAGGGTAAGGGTACTTGTGTGCAGCGTATACCATAATTATTCCAGAGAATAAGCATTTGGATGGTAAATCAGCTCACCAGTATCGAATAGACTTCATCGTTGCCAGGCAGAGCTTTGCGTCCTCCATACTTGAATGTCTGGCGTAGATTCTGTACACACATCATGGCAATGTTGACAAACTGTGGCTGCCTTGCAGGTGTGGTGACCATCAAGTATTGTTTCAAATATGGCTTGAGTTTGTCAGAGCACTTGAAGAATGATGATAGGAGGTATAGGAAACGCCAGCCAAATATACAACTTGACCTGCAGAGCAAGAAGTAGAAAGGTTCTTCTTATGTTATTTTCTGATCCAATAATTTGTACCATAGGCCTACTTCATACATTTTAAGTCGCTGGTAACCAGTATTTCAAAAAAGGGTGTAGCTTTGAATTGATATGATGGGATTCAATTTTATGCAATATCTATGCTGACCAACAGATCGTTCTATGGTGTCACGATTTAAATTACTATATGGCCCGAAATTGCAGAGAAAGCCGCAATGAGACAAACAGCATGCATGTGAAATGTTCCAAAGGTTAATGATCGAGAATGAAAAGAACAGATTAACTCTATCATGTTTGTCTCCCTATGCATGAGTGCGTATATTTATGGCCTTTACAATATTTTCCTATGTTCTTGATTAGGTATGAGGTATATATTAAAATAAAAAATAGTTAAATTAAATGAAATCCTAGCACAAATAAATCGTCTTCATTCAATTGTCTATACTGTGTGCATATTTATGCTCTCTTTAAAGTAAGTAGAAATAGCTTGTCAACTTTCAACATGGGAACACGTTATGAAGTATCTATAATTAGTGAAAAGATATAGCTTAGCGGCCAACAAAAAGTAACTGTTTATAGTAGGCCCTATACGACAAACAAGATTTTCTCTCTGAATTGGCCGTATTTTTACCTGTATGAAAATTCAATCGTATTATCGTGTTCATACTAGCATAAGTTTGGGCCCTATTTGACTCATTGGAATGTTCGAAAGGACCCCTGCGACTGTCAAGGTAAAATGAATCAAGTATAACTGTGTAAATTTCTGTAAATATAATGTACTTCTTTTCCTTTTTTGTTGTTTCAATCCTGATGACTCTTCAAATGGCATGAGAAAAAGTTTATAACATTGTAGCATTCAAAAACTAAGCAAAAAATCTACTACACATATTTGAGATCACCATTAATCTGCATGCATGCAAAATATTTTCTTAGCATTTTCAGAAGGGTGCACAAAGGTTGTCAGAAAACGTTTAAATTGTTATCAAGTGCTTTACTAACATTTAAAAAATGCTTTTAAAAGTTGCCACCAAACACTGTAACACACTGTTATTTAAATGTTGGCAAAAGATATTTTTAAACATATGCATACAAAAAATTTACTAGTGAAACTATTTCACAGTGACAAAATGGTTCATTTATTGGCGACACCTTTCAAACTGGCTTTCATGTATCAGCGTCTGAGACACATTTGACTTGAATTGACTGTGTTCAAATGGAAGTGTGGGGAATGCACATGCATTAGTACTATGACATAGGGTGAAGCTCCTTGTGAATTCTGAAGGAGGCACTTGTCAAGGTGCATATGTGCATGTGCTATGATTTAAGTGTTGAATCCACATTATTTCACAGTGTCCAAAATGGTTCATTTATTGGTGACACTTTCAAAACTGCCTTCTGTAACCCAGCAAACACAAAAACGTTTTAAAAACGTTTTTAATAAGTTATATTTTGGCTTTTGGTTTACATAAAACGTTTTAATAACATTAAAATGTCGGGTTATATAAAGGTCATGAAAACGTTTTAAAACGTTTTGTATGAAAACACACTACAACAATATTTTAAAAATGTTTTCAACAAAATTATTGTAAACTATTTTTGCAAACATTTTTTGCCAAATATTTTGTCAACACTTAAATAACATTATGTTAAAATATTTGCACTCAGCAAACACAGAAATGTTCTTAAAATGTTTTTTTCAAAACGTTTTAATAACATTTAAATGTCGGGTTATATAAAGGTCATGATAACGTTTTTAAAACGTTATTGCAAATATTTTAGGCAAACATTATTCGCAAAATATTTTTTCAACCCCAAAATAACATTCTGTTTAGAATGTTTTGTATCAAGTTTTCAAAAATGTTTTTGGAATGTTATTAAAACGTTTTATACTCTTTATATAACCCGACATTTTAACGTTTTCTTTAAAACATTTTTTGTTTGCTGAGCAGTAGATTATCCAAAAATTATTTTTAATGTTATATAACCCGACATTTAAACGTTTTCTGACAACCTTTTATAACCTTTTGCGAATGATGTCGAAAACGTTTTGTGTTTGCTGGGAAGCAGCTGAGACACATTCAGCTTAAATTGACCACTAATGTTTAAATAGAAGTGCTGGTTAAACACGTGCATTAGCATTATGATATAGGGTGAAACTCCAATTGTGATGGGGGGGGGGGGGTACTTGTCAATATGCTTTACTGCATGTGCTATGATGGAAGTGTCGAATCCACATTATTTAAGTGACCATAATGGTCCATTTATTGGTGACACTTTCAAAACTGCCTTCTATAAGCAGCTGAGACACATTTAGCTTAAATTGACCACTAATGTTCAAAATGGAAGGTGGGTGAAGCTCCTTTGGAATTGTGACGGGGGCACTTGTGAAGGTGCATAAGTGCATGTGCCGTGTTGAAAGTGCTAAATGTACATTATTTCAGAGTGACCAAATGGTCCATTTATTGCTGACACTTTACAAACTGGCTTCTATAAGCATTTGAGATGCATTTGGCTTAAATTGACCAACATGTTGAAGTGGAAGTGTGGGTCAAGGACATGCATTATCATTTTCACATAGGGTCAGGCTTCTTATGGACTACACTTGCACAAACTTGGGTGGGGACATACAGGTGTAAAATCTTCTTTCCACTGAAGAAGAGTATTTTTGAAAATGTCTCTTAGACCTGACCTGAAAATCTCCAGGCTTCATCTGTTATGTTGTTATCATACTTATAGCAGTCGCTACGAGCAAAGCATCTTGGTGACATAATTTGCATTGCATCAGGTAGCTCTATTGGAAACCTACTAGCCAATATATCAATCAGAAGTTGCTAGCATGCCCAGCACAATTTGCTATCAGATTTGCTACAGTGGACTTGAAAGTGACCATGGCTAAAAGATTAGGGAATTTGGGAAGTGAAATGTTGGTGTTTGGAGGGTCAGATTAGCTACAGTGGACTTGAAAGTGACCATGGCTTAAAAGATTAGGGAATTTGGGAAGTTCCTTCCCATGAAATGTTGGTGTTTGGAGAGTCAGATTAGCTACAGTGGACTTGAAAGTGACCATGGCTTAAAAGATTAGGGAATTTGGGAAGTTCCTTCCCATGAAATGTTGGTGTTTGGAGGGTCAGATTAGCTACAGTGGACTTGAAAGTGACCATGGCTTAAAAGATTAGGGAATTTGGGAAGTTCCTTCCCATGAATTTTGGTGTTTGGAGGGAAATTCTGGTATTTGGAGGGCAATTGTGTCCTTTTTGTATATAAAAACATACTATGAACTGTGGGAAATTTAGCTTGCACAAAGCTAGCCCTGAAAGTGACATAAGCTTCCAGAGAAGTATGGCACTATGTACGCTCTCAAAAGTGCCATTCTTCTCTGCCAGCAAGTTTAGTATCATAAAAATATATCTTACTCTTTTGAGCTTCTATTGTTGGTAATCTGCTTGATGACATGGCAGTAGATTTCATCTATCAATCCTGGATGTTCAGTACAAGCTTTCACAATGGTCAGTACACAGTCATAGATGCTATCATCCCTGCTCATGCCAGGTTTGACTCGCAATGGATAATCACCCATGATCTGCATCAAAGCTGAGAACGATAACAAAAATTATTAAACAATATAGTTGGATTGCGGACTTTACCGATTGCCATACTGACACAACGAAAGTAGAAGCAGAACGATAACAAAAATAATCAAATAATATTGATGGATTGTGGACTTAACTGATTGACATACCAACACAACCAAAGTAGAAGCTGAACTTGAGCACAAGCTGAAGCATTTCAAAACAAAAATCAAGTTCTGCTAGGTTGGTAAAATTCTGTGGCCTGATGTGTTACAGGAATGACATCTTGAAGGTAACCCCCTTTCAAATCAGGTTTAAAGGTTTCTTACACTTTAAAAAATTTAAAGATCTAAGATGGTACAACTGCTTTAAAGTCAAAGTCTACTGTTAAAAATATTAGGAGAAACTATTCTACCATTTATAAATAATTTATACACATTGCAATATCATTGAGATGAATAGAAAAATGTGTGCGCAGATTTTTGCCATTGAAGAGATTAGACGATGTCAACATGGACTCCTGTCTGACATGTGTCCAACATAACATACCTCAGGCATTTTTCTGTGAAGGCCTAAAACTGAACACTTAACTATGTCTTTAAAATTTAAATGTTAAAAAGCTTAAGCATGCAGCAGTTAGCACACTATTTAAAATCAAAGTTGGATGAAAGCATGGCCAAATAATACATAAACATGGCGGAATCCACAATCTCCCAGTCTAAACTCTTTCACTAAACCACACTTACCAATGAAGCATTGCAATGCCAACTTATTAAAGAAACTAGTAGGTACTTCAATCAGTGACACTTGTATGGGAGACACACTGTATTCAACCAACACTGCAAACTCCTCTTTGGTCATACGTACACTACTCTCTGTTCTCTTCTTGGATTTACCTGGAATGAAAGAAGCAGAATTAGCTAGAAATTTGCTTGTCCTACCATTTTCTGTAAGACAAACATGTATAGGCCTAATAGCTTACAGAGATGTAACTTAGTGTTGTCACAATTTCCTGAAAAACACAGAAAAATCCTTAAAATACACTTTCCCCTATCCTTTTGCACAGTAAGAAAAATTGGTAAACTTTCTTTAAAATTTCTTGAAATCAGCAAATTTCCTGAAAAGTTACATCTCTGAGCTTAATAAACAAAACAGTTTTTAAAATGTGAAAAAATGTCTTCAAAACATTTTAGGATGTCAATAATATTATAAGGATAAAAACCTGGTTTTCTGGAATTTCCAGTTTGAGATACAAAACATAATATGAAAATATCTGACCAGCCCCTTATATGGTAAAAATGATTTATCTGCTCAGATTGATTGATTGATTGATTGATTGATTGAGATCACCACAGACTTACCTCTCTTTGGTTTTGATGAGCCCAGGAATTTGACAGAGCCACTTATGGAGCCTCCATCCTTGTGCTGTTTCACATATCTAAAAACAATCACAATATGAGTGAATAATTATGAATGTTTTCAGTCATCCAATAATAGAAAACAAAAATGTAAATCAAAATTCTGAACTCACAACAATTTTATTCAGTACTGTTGCAACCTGTTCACCATGTCTTCCTCAGAATGAGTAGAGATCTGACTGGTGGTTCGCAGTGGGTTCCCGAGCATGTGACAGCAGTAAACGAGAGACAAATATCGCACACCTGGGACCCCACCGTCAGACAAATTCCTTGCTGATTACCATCACATGACCAAACCACCACTCAGGTCTCTCGTGCATGATCAGTGTTATTCATAAAAGTCATCCTGAAAAGATGATCAATTAGAAGTGGAGGGGAGGTTTGACTCAGTGATAAAATTTAGCAAAAAGAGTACTTACTTATGGTGATATGGTCTAAAGTTCTTCATAGCAAATTCTAGCATTGAGAACTTCTCAAGTTCTTCGTCTGACACCTGCAGAACAGGTACAGGTACTACTGGTACTACTTCCTGAGGGATTGGTACAGCAGGCCTCTCCTACAAAGGATACAAGAAAATGTGGAGGTAATTATATAGTTCATTTCTTTCAGAATGGTTGTGGTTTGAAGTAAAAACTATTGAACTTTTTGCTTATAAACAATTTTTAGCAATATTTTGATAATAATCATGATTTTAAACAAATATTGGTATGATGAAAAATATTTGATATGTTTGATTTAAACAAAACTTTTAACAATGATGATGATACTGATAATGCTAATGAATAACAATGATGATTGCAACAGTGGTGGTGGTAACAATGACTGGTGATAAAGATGATGATGATGATGATGATGATGATGATGATGATGATGATGATGATGATGATGATGATGATAAATAATGATGACAATGGTGATGTTATCATAGTAACAATGATGATGATGATGACAATAACAATGATAACAATGATGATGATGATGATGATGAGGGGGGATGAAGATGATGATGTCACTTGCTGCATCACAGATGTTTGATGGAATGTAGAACTGTATTTATTTTTAAGCAAAGTTGAACACTGATGGCACTGTTTATCTTAAATCTTGTTTGCATCTTTACAAGTGACTGACACTTGTATATTGGCATTAAAACGTCATAAAAATCAGTAACATATAGCAAGGAAATTTTCAAACTACTTTGTATCATGAAATGAAATGAAATAAAAGGAATAACTCATATTATTGGGCTAAATTCAATGTAAAATATATGTAAATGGCACTCTCAATTTGCACACAAATATACAGTTTATAGAATTACAATAATTACCACAAAAAGGCAGAAAAAGATGAAAAATTTGATAAAGAAAAGAAAATCTAAGTTAAAAATAGCTTGTAAAATATGTGTGAATATTAGTGTGATAGCTGTTAATAGCTAGGTATTGTAAAGGTCTAGAATTGAAAATTATGTAATGTTTTGTTGGAAACATTAATAAATGATCGTTTCAAACAACCGCGCACAATGATCATTATCAATACAAAATTGGTGTTTGAAAACTTACCAAAATCACATCATGAATGACTTGTTGATCTTGATCATCTTCAACATATTGATGTACAGCAGCCTGGTGTACAGGTACTTCTCGTTTGCCCTACAATTTAGTAATTCAAAATGTATGTCGTTTGTTTTCAAAATGGAAGATTTTAATGTCATTTTTACATAATTAACTATCAGCATATCCTTGAGTTCAGTAATTTACACATGTACCTGTGTTTCTTCAAGCATACATCCTTTTTTAAGACTTTATCCAAATTAGGACTAATTGTGCATATTTTTACTACATACAGGGGACAACGCTGATGGAGATTAACTTTGACCCCCCGTTTACATCAGAAAATTTCTTGCTTTGACAAAGATTATTAAATCTTGATTAACTAATATGCATATTACGGAACGAATATCCAATGAAGACATTTCATGGAAATTAATGAAGATGGAACAAAGCTTATTATACAGTGATATACAGCTTTATTTCGAGCTGTACTGTTTACCATCGCTTGTATGTCTTGTTCATAAACTCATTCATCTTCTGTCCACGTCTTACACCATGTAGCTTTGGACATGGCTATAATGAGTTGTTTTTCAAACTTAATTAAACTGAATAAAACAATTTCTAAATGGGTAAAATCCAATAAAAATATTGAAAATATACGATGAGAGATAGAGTGATGCATATATATATATGAACTTTGATCTAAGCTAGCGAGGGTCACTTGTCACATGATCTCTTTCCTTCGTTGAATGAAGCGAGCGTACACATTACAAAAATTAACTTCGTCAAACAAAGTTTTTGTCAAAACAACCTTTGTAGCTCAGGAAGACAACATACCCAGTAGCGTTTAGTTACTTCCGGTCCTGCAAGAGGCTCCACCAGTTCCCTTGGGAAGTGTCCTGCTTTGCCATCCAACATGCCATACAGCCAATCTGCAAAGATAAATATCCAAATGAAAAGTAATATGGGTCTGTGTATTCCATTTAAAATCCTCACTACCCCTGTGGAAGATTTTGGAAATATCGTCCACAGGACGTGTATGAATTTCAAATGGAATGAACACATGAGGCAGCTCCGTTCGAATTTCATACACCCTCTGAGAAAGATTCAACCTGAATCTTCCACAGAGGGAGGGTGTGTTTCAATTGGAGCTGTTAATGTGTTCATTCCATTCAAAATTCATACTCCTCCCGAGGAAGATATTTCTAAAATCTTCCACAGGGGTAGTGTGGATTTTAAATGGAATAGCCCAATGTGTATATTTTGTCTTTAAGCTACAGATGTCTACTGATATCGTTGTCATCAGACCAGAAGTCAATGGGTCAAAGTATTCTGATAAATAATAAATAAAATAATAAATTTCGGATTTGTATAGCGCCTTTTTCCAGATCTTGAAGGATTCAAAGCACTGTAATTTCGCTGCCATGGTGAACCATCACAATCAGATTGCATCATCCAGGCCAGTTGCAGCCGAACCTGGCGCAGACCCATCCACACTTAGATTGTAACATCTATTGGGTGAAGGAAGTTTTTGATAACCAAACAACTAATCACCGATTTTTTGAAAGCAGGAGGAAACTGGAGATACCGGGGGAAACCTGCGAGAGCGAGCATGGAATCGGGATAAACCAAATGCACATACAGTCCTTGGGCACGGCCGGGGCTTGAACCTGGGACCTGATGATGGTTCCACAACAACATCTGTGGACTTCTGACAAGGCCTGTATAGAGTTACATGGAGGTTACAACCCCAAATATCAAGGCATTTATACAATTTTGCAATGAAATGGAAACATTTTGTTTATTATTTCTTTAGTGATGACCAACTTTGAGAAATATCACCTAAAAAGAACGTTTCTGAAGATTATTTTTGTTATGTTATCTAAAAACAATTTGGGTCAAAAAATTGCTTTGGGGGGATTTTCTCTAAAACTGACCATTTTTCCAAACTTTGATGTAATGGATTAGATGGATTCGTCAAAGGCTTGCCTTTTCTAAATATATATACTTTTATATACTTTAGACCAACAATAAGCAGTTATGAGGCCCAAAAGTTTCCATAATTCCAGGGTTAAGACCAACTAAACACTACACAATATGTAACATCATGCCACCTACCCGAGTCTATAACTTGTTGTTTCACACTGACTTTGATGATATCATCTTTGTGGAAGCTTAACAATGTTGCCTCGTTGGTGACATAGTCTTGGAGGGCTCTCACATGCTCTGAATCCCTTTGTAGGTCTATAATGTAGGCTTCTATCATACTCTTGATCTGGGCAGCCTGATTGTGTAAGAAAATATATATGAAGTTGAATTAACAGATAGAACATAAATTTCATCTTGGGAAGAGAGAGAAGTAGATGTAAACTAACAAATGAACAGACATACAGACCCTGAGACACACAGACTGACACCCAGACAGACTGGTAAACAGGACAAGAGGGAGCTGGGCATATAACTGTACATGAAGCTAGATATGAAGTAGATAATGACCAGAGAACATGTAGAGGTGAGTATGACAGACACACAGACAGACAGATTGGACAAGACACACAGACAAACACACAGACAGACAGGCTGGGGTGCTTTTGATATAAAAAGCCATAAATACATTACTTTCAAGTTATTATCTTTATACTACTGCAAAAAAATCCCATTTTTGGCATCTTTAAAGTGTCACATCCAAATGGACCATTTTGACACAGTGGCAACTGAGTTAACCCCATGAGTAATCACTGCTGATTGGCTACAAGAAGACTATTATGCTTCATTGAGCCAATCAGCAGCATGGTAAGAACAGTGGCATGGTTGGGTTGAACAGGATTGAATTATTTTAGAAGCTGCATTTTAATTGTTCACTTACATTAATATATCGTGTAATATACAAATCAGAAAAGCTGTAAAAAATGAATTAGTTCTCAAGGGTAAAATTGGCTTGTTTACAATCATATACCAAATAATGAAAATATTTTTGCAAAATAAGTGATAAAAATAGCTGCATTGAAATATATAGAATGTAGCCATAGAAATCGATTCTGCTATATTTGCATGTCACTCACAGAAGTGCAGTTATTTTGCAAAGTGCTGATGGGCAAATTTCAACTGCTAGTGCATCTTCCTTGCGTTCACTGCTAATTATGATTAAATTGCAGCTTTTGTGGCCAAATGCCAATGGTACACTATTTTGGAGTTCATTTTGGTGTTCATACAAATTATGTGATCATTATAATACAGTAGAACATGGGGATTCATGGAGTCAGCCTCCTTCAATCCAATTCTATGATGTCAATACATTTATGAACATGTCTCCTGTGTGTTATCAAAAATACCAAATTGCGCGGAGATTGCACAGAACTTTTTTTCAGTGCAAATCATGTATCCCTGCCCATAGGAAAAAATATGGCGCGGAACTTGTCCCTGGTAATCACTTACCCTGACAGTATAGAGGGGTATAACTGTATCGCCAGCAAGGAAGATGCGCAGCACTCCAGTTGTTGTCACCTTCACTTCTGTTATCTCAGAGAAACTGAATGACAAAACAAATAAACAAACCAATAGTGAGTAGGACAATAGGGAGAAGTAAATTTAATTTAAATTGTCACTTTCACTGGCAGAGAACATTATTTAAATGAATGGGGGACATTTTGAATTGTTTGCTTATAAAATGCTTTGAAAAAAATAACTTATCCTATTGACCCTATATGCATGGATCCACCTTTTTGCTACCAAAACCAGCACAAATGCAATTACAGTACACTCCTATTTTTTTGCCCTTTCTTGTATGCTTTTACCTAATGTGTAGGAAATTTATCTATAAAGTGTACATGTTCATAAGCATAATATATATGAAAGGGGTTCTCATAGACATCACACAAGTAGAACTACATTTTGAGACCGTCCAAGTGATGATAAATACCCATTGTAATTCAGCAAATTGAAATGTTTTGCAAAAACTTCTACATTCCAATCCTACAACAATTGCTTTTCTTCACACATAATCATGATGTTTTCTCATGAAAGATCACAAGTAATTTGAATTTAAAAAAAAATTACAAATGTGTAAACAATTCTCCACTCGCTCTGTATTTCATCAAAATTAAATGAGATACAATCAGTCAGATATAAGAATTTGGAAAGCCTCCTAAAATGGAATGATCACATTAGGCAGCTTGGATTTCATATACCCTCTGAGAAAGATTCAACATGAATCTTCCACTGAAGGAAGGTGAGTTTCAAATAGAGCTGCCTAATGTGTGCATTCCATTTGAAATTCATAATCCCCCTGTGGAAGATATTTCCAAAATCTTCCACAGGGGTAGTGTGGATTTAAGTGGAATAGCCCATTGGAAGCATTATGGTGACTTACAGGAATGCTTCTATGATGTGCAGTTGGTCGCGTTGTGGATCCATTTCTCTTCTGATAAGCAAAATACCTTGGTGTGATACTCCAATCATTTCAACATGAGGGTTCTTACGTCCACCCTGGATGACAAATAGCGCAAGAGGGAGAGATAATATTGCAACAATAATTTTATTTGGCTTAGGATTACTTGGTTCTAGTTGTCAATACTTTAATGAAAATAACTCATTTCTGTATGTTGGCCAATGAATAAAAAAAAAAACATCCTAGAATAGGATCTGAACCTGGGACCTCCAGAGACCTTGATTCAACTTTAGAAGGTTACCACTTTTAAAGGGATATTTTGTAATTCACTGCATTACCCACTCCACACTTACTCCAAAAAAGTTGATATTTGTTTACCATCAGAAACATAGGACTACATAATATTTATAACCTTTCTTCAGTCATTAGATGAAGACACCATCTAATTTGTATTTTTAGGCTGTCCATGAACCAGAAATTATAAAACAGTTGCATATGGGGCATTTTAATACATGCAATAATGCAAATTCAATGTCCTAATCAACTGATAGTTTTGAAATAAACTTTTTTGTGCATATCTTTTGAACCATGCCATAAAAAGAGGATGATACAATCAATAGATGGGCATACACTATAGGTCTAATAAGCAAATTATTCCAAACAAATTATTTGCTCACAATACGCTGGCAAAGTTATGTAATAATCGGATTAACTAACATAACAATAGGTGAAAACAATTTTTGAACATACCACGCTGCACTGGTATTTCTGGGACCTCTGCATTGAACCATATCATGCTGATCACTTGCACCTGTAAGATTAGTATCTTTGAAAAGACTGGTATTGTTTTCAATCTATGATTGTAGACATATACATGTGATATTAGTGCAACCTGCTTCTTGTGCAGTGCAATATATTCAAAATTGTTTTCACCTATTGCTATGGCAGTTAATCTGATTTATTACGTCACTTCGTCAGCGTAGAATACAAATTTGGGCTACCAAAATTGGCCAAGAAAAAGGGGGTCATTAATATAGCTGATGAATGGTATAGTATAGTCATTTGTACTGAGAATCATCTCTCTCTCATTGTCAGGTTTAGGATTGGGCTATTCCTGTTGAAATCCATAAACCCCCTATGGAAGACATGTCCTTAATCTCTGACACAGGGTGTGTGAATTTCAAATAGAGTCACCTCAGGTAACCTAACAACTGGAATAGACCATTGTACTTACACTGACTGGGAAGAATCTGGCAAAGTACAGAGGTAGTCTTCTTGCCGCCTCAATAACTTGTCTTCTGCTGTTGATAGGAATATTACTTAGATTGGTGTGGATTCCATCGGTGATATTCAAGTCATCTGTAAAGCACAAAATTGAAAAATAAAATGGTAGAACTTACAAAAACAATTCAATTTCAATTTGTAAAGTGCATTCATGTGTCATTTATATTAACAGAGCACTACTGCCATAGTGGAAAACAGAATCATTTCACTTCCTTCATGAGTGCTGCCATGATGCACATCATATCAGAATTCAGATTGTGAGTATCCAGGCAGCAGCATCTGATGGGATGGTACACCCTAATCTTTTCAACTGACTACATGCTACATAGTCACTAACGTCAGAGCATCTATGAAGTATGTACACACACTGACATGATGCCCAGCATATACACCTGTTTCAGAGAATTAAATATAACAACACTAAGCATGAAGTTTGATGGGTAGTATGTTCATTAACTTACACATCATCTGTTGCATCTGTCTTTTTTCTTCCTTTCTCATTCTTATACAGCTATTACTAAATGTATCCTTGACTATTTGACAAAACACTAGATGTTGAGCTGATGGGTTGTCTAGCTTCTCTCCTGGAGTAAACACCTACAAACAAACAAATCAATCTACTTTTAAAGGTGGATGGTCTACTTCTAGCATTATGTTTTCAATTTTACATGACAATTTCATAGTTGATCAAGCAGCTCTTACAGACTAAACCAAACCTCTAACAAACTTGGTGGCAGAACCAACTATAACAACAATTAAGTCTTTCAAAATACCATAAACAACTGCAACAGTCTACCCACATTGCACACATCCAAACAAACTATTTTAACATGTTCAAGGAGGCCTAATGAGTTACATCAGCCAACATGAGAACATGGACTTAACAACTTCACTTGCTCACACTGGTTAACTTCTTGGTTACCTTTGATCCTTTGTGTTGAGACGTCTCTTCAGATTTTTCAGATTCAGATACTTTCATGGTTGTGGCTTTAATTGAACCCCATCAACACTACTGGCTGATTTTTACGCTTCTAAGAACTATTTCAATTGGTTACAAAAAAGACTATATCATATATTAAGCCAATCAGAGATATGGTAAGAATTGTCAGTTGGGCTGAAGGGGATTAAGCTTAAAACTACTGAGATATCTAAAAGCTTTATTTTGATTGGTTACTCAGATGATTAAATCACGCAATTAACAAATTAGGGGTAACTGTAAGAAAGGCAATTAGAATTATGTCCATGGGGTTTATTAAAACCAACCCCAAATGAAGGTTTAAGCAGTTTTGAAAAGCATCCCTTTCATTTCTCCTACTGTACCTCTTTCCTTAAATTTAGGCTCCATTTCACTCTATTGTATGTGTAGAATGCCTCCCGACTTGATGGATACATCTTGGTCATGGCTCTTTCCAAATCATGTACGTCCCTCTGTGACATCCCTTCTTGTACATATTGTGGCGTGGGTAACACTACTTCACGTTGTGGCTGACGATTATAATTATGATGAGGAATCACAGCAGGTATCACCTACAACATGTACAATGCAAATACATAGCCATGTCAGTGTTTGAATTCTATAGCAGCATCAATCAGATGGGTTTTTTTCTGGGGGACTGCTCTATAATCCGAAGGTTCTAAAATCCGAAGGTTCTTTAGTCCGAAGGTTCGCTAGTCCGAACACGTGTTCATAGCATTCGTTAGTCCGAATTTTAAAAGAGGTTCTCTAGTCCGAAAAAAAAAATTGAAAAGAGGTTCTTTATTCCGACGGTTCTTGATTTCAAGGTTCTATAGTCCGAATTTTAAAAACGGTTCTCTAGTCCGAATATGAAAATAGTCTCTATAGTCCGAATTTAAAAAAGGGTTCAATAGTCCGAATATGAAAATAGTCTCTATAGTCCGAATTTTAAAAAGAGTTCTATAGTCCGAATATAGAAATAGGCTCTATAATCCGAATTCAAAAAAGGGTTCTCTAGTCCGAAATTGTAAAACGGTTCTATAGCCCGAAACGGATACCGTGTTCTTTAGTCCGAATCAGTAAAAAGGTTCTATAGTCCGAATTTTAAAAACATTAACATATACTGCGCCTCTAGCTAGATAATACTAAAGCAGAGTCTATGGCAACGGGATATGACGCTACTGCTATTAAAAGGGCGACACCACCAAATCACGATGTAATGACGATAATTTGACGATGTAATGTAGATGGATTCCGGTAAAAACAAAAATATTTTTAGAGATATTTTGGCCTTTCTGTGGAAAAAATATTTGAGACCTACACATGAACTTGGATCGCCCAACAAGTTGCATAACACAATTGTTTAATAAAGTAGGCCGTCGGATTGAAAAATGGCCAGAAACGGGTTTTCAGGGTCTACCCTGAACGGGTCGAAAAATGAAAAACGGATACAAATGAAGAAAATATCACCAGAATAAAGGTGAACGTTAATGTATGCTACGAAAAATATCCATAGAAACCAGCCATGTTGAACTTCAGCGGATTTGTATTTAACAAGTGATGATTTGACACTGAAACAAATGATAAAAATAAAATTCGGACTATAGAACCCGTTTACCAATTCGGACTAAAGAACACGGTATCCGGTTCGGACTATAGAACCGTTTTGCAATTTCGGACTATAGAACCTTTTTTCAAATTCGGACTATAGAGCCTATTTCCATATTCGGACTATAGAACCCTTTTAAAATTCGGACTATAGAGCCTATTTTCATATTCGGACTAGAGAACCGCTTTTAAAATTCGGATTAAAGAACCTCTTTTAATATTCGGATTAGGGAACCTTTTTGAAATTCGGACTATAGAACCTTCAAATAAAGAACCGTCGGAATAAAGAACCTTCGTAATAAAGAACCGTCGGATTAAAGAACCTTCGGACTAAAGAACCGTCGGACTAAAGAACCTTCGGACTATAGAGCTTCCACCTTTTTCTGATCCAATAAATTGCACTTACTGTGAATTATGTTTCGATAACAACTGTTATCTTTTCCAACACTTGATAAAGATTGCTACTGAGAACTATTCAAAAGAAGTACATCATGAGGAAATCAACTTGTGATTGGATCACCATTTCTGAGTACAAGTGCAATATATTGGATCAGAAATAAGAACTTTATCCTACCGATCCTGATGAATTTATTCAACCATGTATTGCAGGATATACATTTTTGGCTTTTGGGGTTTTATGGCTCTGGGATCATCATCACTCATAGGTCTGGATAGCTCAGCCTGGACTTGCACTCAAAGAGGATGGTGATATTTTAGCATCATTTTAGCCTCAAATAAAAATGTCTGACTGACCGACCCTACTAAACTAGTTTAGTAGGGTCTACTACTAGTTATTTTGTCACCTTATAAGCTCAAGGTAAGCTTAAACCTCTCTTGGATTATTTATAGGTATATCTGCTGAACAACTTACATGTACAGGAGATGTTGGCACAACTGGTTTCACATCAATTCCTTTGGACTTCAAGATACTTAGAGCTTCTGTGTGAGACTGAGCTTGCATAGCCTCTCTATCTGCTTTTGTAAACTCCCTTACTTCACGCTGTTCTATGTGGACTTCTACCGGAGGTGGAGGTGGGGGTGGAGGTAGGGCAGGCTCTGGTGAAGGAGGGGGTTGAGGAGATGGTGATTTAGGTGGCGGGGGTGGTGATAGTGGTCTTTGTGACCGGGTTTGGTGTACAGGAGGAGGAGGAGGAGAAGTGGATTCTTTACTTAGAATCCTCTGCTGTTGTTGGACTCGCTGCAATGCCTGGCTGTGAACATCCGGTGGTTTTTCAAAAGATGGTGTTCTACGATGTGTTTTGACTGCGACTATTGGGGGCGGGGATTCTTTCCGTTTTGGTGTCACTCTGATTCTTGGCTCTGATAAAGAGTGTGGGCGTGCTTTCTTGTTTCGAGGAGCAACAGGCCTCAGATTCTTAGCTTGGTGCTGTAAATCTTCCACAGACACCTTATGAATACTCTGCTGCTTAGCTCCTTTCAAAATATCGCCGATATTTCTCTCAACTTCTGGTTCTTCTCGCCACTCCACATTTCTTCTTGGCGGCCATACGACCTCTCCGACCCGGACTGTCCTGGCCCGATCTCGAACATCGTCATTATCAATCACAATAATATGCCCTCGTCTTGAAAGAAGTGTTGGTTCCAGTGGGGGTGGTGGTGGTGGTGGAGGGGGTGGGCCAGTAGCATACTCTTGTGATGTAGGAGATGGGCTTTTGGAACTGCGTTTCAGTTGGCTGCTAGTGGCTCTCTCCCCTTGTCCTGGGATTGTAACGACACTCCTGTCAAACTGTAAGACCTTCTTCCTTGCAGTTGGTGTAGTAGCAGTACTACTCTCCCCAGATGAGCTACCACTGGAGGCTTTGCTCATAGCACTCTTCAAAGGTTTGCTGGTAGAAGCTTGACTTGGAGGCTGCTGATATCGCTGAACTGGAGAGGTCTGTCTTTGGACGGGTGAAGAACGTCTTTGCGGCTGTTGCTGCTGCTGTCTGCTAGAGAAAGATGCCGCTGGTTTGGGGTGCTGGGATCTTGGGACAGTTGGTGGAGGAGCCTCTTTTTTATGCTGGATCTCTTCCTGCATCTTTTGTAGTATCTGCTGCTGTTGCTGAATCTGCTTTTGTTGTGCCTAAAAAACAAAATTACAAACAATGGATTTACATAGCTTAATTACATAAGTTCACTGCACTTTACAGAAAGTTGATGACCGTTATGACCCAAGACACATAAACCACATAACTTCATCATTCATTTGCAGCGCAATTTGCTTACAAGCCCAGAACTCTAGTCAGCTTACATATACAGCCAAAAAAGGAACTTATAATTTTTCACAAGGTCATATCTTAAAATCCTGTGCATCAAAATGAACCAAAATTACACACAGGATTACTTCAATACTCTACTCTAAACACATGTCAGTAAAATGCACTGGCATTGATCAGCTTCCTGGACAACATTCACATCCCAAAAATTGGCACCCAGCATAAGAAATCTGTGAGAATTGGTATAAGATCCTTACACAGATGACAATTTCCAAAAGAGTAAGCAGAATAGTGTGGAATGGATTCCTGTGTGGATTTCTGCTTTTCACACACTTTCTTCAAGAAACAGGTCTTGTTCTACACTATTTCACTTACTCACAGATTTCTTGTGCTGGTTGCCATTTATTGGGCTGTGAATGTTGTCCAGGAAGCTGATCAATGCCAGTGCATTTTGCTGTTGTGTCAGTTGCACAACTGCTTGGTTACTGACATGTGTTGAGTAGAGTACTGAAGTAATCCTGTGTGTAATTTTGGTTCATTTTGATGCACAGGATTTTAAGATATGACCTTGTGAAAAATTCTAAGTTTCTTTTTTGGCTTAGTGTATAAAAACCATCACAGCCAGGACCAGCTCCCTGAGTTTCATCTTGGCAGACTGGTACAATTAGCAGTAAGTTCCTTGCCTTGGGGAATTTCATGCTAGTTCATTTTTCCACAAAAACAGAAATAGACAAAAAAGGGGGGGGGGGAGGGGCTCAGACTTACTGTCAAGCACACATGCACTTGAGTCTAGCACCTTAAAGATTAAGCTTAGTTACCTTTATAAAAATCAGGGGCCCACTTTCTAAGTCATTATTATGATCTTTCCCTGGCTGATAATATGCATTTTAGGCATTGAAATATCCCACTCAAGCTAGCTTAAAGCCGTAATATGTGATTCGCTCCACAACGACACCCTCAATGTTTCTTGAATTTCTACTTTTTTGCATGATTGTACTGCCCAATCATGTACTAAAATACCATGTGCAAGACTAAGCCTGAAGTGCTTTAACTACAGAAAAATTTAAGAGTTATCATAATAAAATCAGAGATCGCCGGTTTATTTCGCAACCTCTCACAAAGAGCTCCACAGTTAAGCGGCTAAGTGGTTTTCTTTCATTTATTCTGAGTTCACCGATCGATCTAGTGATGGCCAACACGACTCGCGTATGTGTTATCCTTGAATTCACTGTGTATTGAATGAGTGACGTATTAACTGTGTGCATATCACTATTCATCATATTTGTACTTCCCAGCTGTGTGAAGCTCAGCTCAATAATCATACACACATTGTAGACACTGGAATGAAATAGCAATTTTCTTCATTTTACCTCATTTATTTGGCTCGAAATTAAAAGGGGCCAATGTGACAGTGAAAACTAACATTTAAATAGGAATCTGTTCTTTATGCAAATCACATATTATTGCTTTAAACTTTATGACACAAGTCTGTCATGCATAATTGGAAGTAGGCAGCATTCGAAATAAGCCTGTTGTGATACAACTTTAAAAGTGTGGTGCAAAATGTGATACCACATTGTACTAACTTCACGCGTCAGATTAAATTGCACTACAACTTTCAAAATGGGGTGCAAAAGTGGACCACGAGGTAAAACACTTAATTCAAAGATTGGATATAGGCCTATAGTGAATTTCTAAACAATCATTTATAATCGTTACCAACACTTACCAGCATTTGCTGTTGAGTGGCAATTGCTTGCTGATATAATGCTTGCTGTTGCTGTTGTTGCTGCTGCTGTTGCTGGTAAGCTATCATTGGCTGGGGTATCATCATTACTGGAGCTAAAATTAGTATATAGGACATACAAGAGAACAAGCAAATAAATAAGAATGATAAAATTGACTTGGTTTTTCAGTGTAAAAGCAAAACTATGGGGGTATTGCTGCATCACAGAAATATACAGAAATACATTATGTATGTATTTCTTTATTTAAGATATGGAAGGATGTACAACATGTGTCCAAATGCTTGAGATGTGTTATGCTAGGATTTTTTTGCTTGAAATTTCTGACATCTTGAAAAGTTTTTATAAACAGTTTCTTCACACTTCTAAATTATTTTAAAACGTGAATGAAGTGATGCAGTAGAGAAATCTCCTCAATCATGTCTATTTAGGCTTTTTATTACGCTAATTAGGGCTATTGTGTAACATGTTTTGGTGGTGAATTTTGTTTAAATCTGACCCATCTTCCACAGAGTGTTAAAGAATAAGCAAAGAAGTCTTCTTTTTGGTCTAAGATATAATCCTATTCTGTCATCTATTCCCCCCTCCCGGTTAGGCCCCATGGCCCAAACAAACACACATACATGCGGACACAAAACTGCCAGAACAAATAATACTGCTTTAAAAACATGCTTACTGCTGTTTTAATTCTGCCTAAAATGCAACTGCTAGAAACTTATAATGACTATGAAAAGTGCACTATATTTATCTTTTTTTCTCTCTTTCATTCTTGTATATTTCTTGTCACAATGCCATTTCATTTTGGGACAAAGTTAAACCTCAAGTATTCCATTTCGGCAATAATGCTGGTTTCATACTTTCTGTCGCTTGCTTGCCGCTGAGCAGCATTATGCCGCTTGTACTTTTTTGCAATTGAAACAGCACACTGCTGAGCCACAGCAGCATGACTTTGAAAGCCAATGTTGCTGCTCAGTACTGCCAAAAAGGTATTCTATTCTCATACGTTTGACTCCTAAGTTGACCTGAATTCAACTCCTAGCGATCTGCCGCTTTGGACAAAAGGGGAAGAGTGATCAATATATTGGCTTGCTGCTGGTCACTGCTAGCATTTCTGGTGCGATTGCACAGTGAAGCAAAATCGTCATCAAACCGGCAAAGTGGCAAGTGGCAGGAAAGTATGAACCAGCATAAATAAACTTTCTAGCCACCACTTTCTGCCCCCTCACCTCAGCTACATTTGCAAGTTATACTAAAGATTACATACACACAATGTACTACAATTACACAATATATACCTTGAACATTAAATGCTGTTGCAGGTGTTGTATATGCTGATAGAAAGACAAGATGAAAGATGATACTAATATTAGATATTAGTCAATCATATGTATTGATTGAAGATCATGTATTGGAAGAGACAATTCTTGTTACTTTCAAACAGGGTCCTCTTGATATTCCAAAATTTCCTCATTCTTGAGGTATGGTTTTCCGATATATGAATATTGACATTAATAATTCTGAAAGTTTGTAATTAACTACACTTTCAGGATAACACTATGGACCACAATGGCCTCATCCCAATGACATACTTCAATAACCTCAATAAAACAATCATAGTGCATAATTTAACCTCAAGTTACTGAGTACAAGTTTTTGCGCCCATATTTTCAAAGGTCATTCAATGAAAGTACAAACATATTGGGAGTAAAGAACTGTGGCCTGATGGATGAGCATGTTGTGGACCCTAGTGTAAGGCCTAAAAAAGGTTTGATTGCCCTTTCCGACCGACCTCCCCCCCCTCAAATGAAATTTTTTTTAAAGGTGGAAATGCAGCTTTTTAAACATTTTGATGCAGTTCTCAGCACTAAATACTGGTGGAATTTAGATCTTACAAGATGTGGACCCAATATATTCACATAGGCTGTGTCTTACTACTTTATTTAGTTTACAGCTTGGTAGAGGTAATACAGAAAGCATACAAAAACACCATTCCTGTTCCATTGTATACCTTTTAATGATGGTCGAGCCTGGTCATTGTACCTACTCAACCCCCTGTTACCTGTTTTCCTTTAATATTTGTGTGTATTTTGAATGAATTTGAAATGATTAAAAAATAGCCCCAGTTGAATCAAAATTTAAAAAATAAATGTTGGCATTTATACAGCACCTTTCACATGTATCAAAGCCCTTTACATTTTTCTCAACTGTCGTTTGAATATGTCAGCTGCCATACAATGCCCAAGGCATACTCACACAGTTTGGAGGTGCTCAATGCACAATATACATAACAACTCCCCATTTCACCCCTGGGTAGAGAGGCAAGTAAAGTAAAGTGCCTTGCCTAAGTGCACAACAGGATGGCACTGCCGGGCTCAAACTTGCAATCCTCTGATTGTGAGGCAGACCCGTATCTTCTGCACCACCGAGGATATGGACAACAGGTATGTGGGTAAGCTTAAAAATTTAACTTTTCAGAGTCTGAGTAGAGCAGAGACGTAGCTTGCGACGCCATCACGGCATCTTCATTCAGCGTAGTGATTACACTCCTCTGGTCACCTGACCACCCGGTGGGTGGTCAAGTGACAGCAGATCGTCATAGATGGCAGGCAGGTCATATGTGGGTGTTAATCATGTGTTAATATGTGCGGTTAAGTGTTTCGTGTGTCCTGTACATTACTCACCAGACAAGCCAGGACTCAATGGCATACCTCCTGGTGCCACTGGAGGAGCTATGAAGTTAGGGTCCAATCCGCTTGCATAAGTTGTTGCACCAGCACCTGGATTGGGGACACCTGCATAAGTGGTTGCACCACCTGCACCTCCATCTGCACTGGGTTGACTACCACGGGGTCGATGATAGCTAGATCCTAGACAAAATAACAGAAATCAATCTAATACCTACATGTATGGTAAAGTGCAAGTTTATTATACATATTCCACATCATTAAAATTTATACCAGCTATGTGTCTTAAAATAGCACATATATATATAGAATTTAATGTTTAACACTGAAGCTAAATAAATGTATACTAGATTTACAACAACATAAAGACACATTTAGTGATGTGAAACTGTAGCAACATAATTTAGAGATCATAGATAAAACTGTCATTAAATATATGTTATATAATATGTTAAGGGATGTAATATAAATATTAATGAAAATGGATGTGATTAAATAGAGGTTAGAGCATAAATAATCTGGATATTGATTAATACATTAGTGTGGACATACTGAGAACATGAACAGTGCAAGCATGCAGGAAAGGTTCAAAGGAACTTTAACATTTAATGTTTACAACAAATTCTATATACTTGAGAACATAAAATAAATACTTGGTATATCCTTCATGTTCATGGCGCAAAAGGCATTTAATTTTTTTTGTTTTGGGCGTATGCAGCCAGATGATTTGTAACAGCAGGGGCTGCAGACACTGATTTAGGGACTTTGGGCTAAGTATGTGCTTTGTGAAAATCAAACTGGGAAAGTGAGCGAAATTGTCACATTTGGCAGAATTTTAGAAAAAAGAAAATAATTGACTGAACATCTAGGGTTCTTGATCATTCAAAGTTGGTGTTCATGTTTAATACAGCCATCACGTAGTGGATTAGTATAGGCTCCAGAAGAGTTTAAATATTCACATGAGGCTAAACACATGACTCTTGGCCAACACATACCAAAAGTATGGGGTTCAAGAGCCACTGATCAGGTTACATGCGGGTCTTAGGCACACTTGTCTTAAAAAAGATTAGGGTTTAACTTTAAATTCCACTGATAACATGAAGGATATACAAGATATGTTAATTTATTAGAAAATTACAACACGTCACACATTAAATTACCTGTTTGATAAGAGGAAATTGGAATGTTTTGGCGGGTATTGCGCATGGTACCAGGCGGGGTAACGTGAAGTGCACTGCGGGGAGGAATGTTGGTAAACAGTGGAGGAGGTGGTGGGGACACTGAAGAAGCAGAGGTGGCAGCTGGGGGATCGGTAGGTGGGGAGGGGGTTGCCAGTGGGATGGTGGAAGGTGAAGAAGCATGCATCTCTGGCCCGATGGAATCGTTATCATCATCTACGTCATCGGTTGCAAATAGCTTGGTTAATATTTGTCTTTCTGTGAGATTTAAGTGAATCACCACCATCATTGAATCAGTGGTGATGTATCGTGTCAAATCAGATCTATTGCATTTAGTTTCTTTAATTTTCTTTTTTACATCAGCCGAAATGTGGCATTATTATGCATTAAAAATATTTGCATAGAAAATTGAATTGCCATATTTAAATAAAATGATAGTAGCTATAGGTGTCAAAAACAAAATTCAACTTAATGCTCTGCATGCTAGCCATAGGCTTCAACATAAAAAGTCCAAGATATTTTTTCAAAATTTCAAGAGCTATCTCAAGAACCACTAAACCAATACTAGGCTTGTTTGTACTCATTTTAATGCATTTTTCATGCTGATTCCAAATATGGTCATGACAATGTACAATTCTTAAATTTTTGAATTTTTGAATTTTTTAAAAACTTGTCATCTGCAGTCGACACCCGCCGGGAGAGGGTCAAAGTAACTGATTCTAACAAACCAATGTGGTATTTCTGAAAGCCGTTGCAAATAAGACCAAGAATACATCATTGTTGATGTACAGATCTTCATTACGCAGTTACAACCAGTCAAACATGCACAGTGACAATGTGAACATTGACGGTGACATATTCTCAGTTTCATTTTAAATGGGCAATTCCAGTTGAAATCCATATACCCCTATGGAAGACATGGCCTTAATCTTCAAAAGCAAGACGTATGACTTTCAAATGGGATTTCCTGAATGAGTGACTTCATTTGAAATCTACACCCCCTGTGTGGGAGATTAAGGTAATGTCTTCCATAGGGGTGTATGGATTCCAAATGAAACAGCTCAATGGCTTTTAGGACATACCAAAAAGGTGAATTGAGATATGAAAAGTATTCCTTTATAGGATTCATGGACAAAGATATCAACTAAAACAGTTAGCTACCACTATCACCAGAGAATACATAATATATACTTATTCAAATCAAGCAAAAATGATGAAACTAAACATGCATTATAATACAATTTCAGAAGATATACATGCAAACAAGTTTGGGTGACTTGAACAAGTATCAAAATGAGGACTATATGGTTACACTGTTTCCATTTGTAATATCAAAATTTGAATTCACTGCATCACACTGGCAATCTTATAGGAAATTAGCCAATAATTGCATTTTTATTTCCATAGGTCTTGCGGTCATGCTCCCCTCCAACCACCTTAAACCAAGATTTCTAAATCTGCAAATCTGTGGTTTGGTAACGCACATAGGCCGCACAAGCCCCCACCTAAATTTTTTTCTACGGGAGATGTCCTCCCCTAAAAATCCTAATAGAAGTAAAAATATAGCAATAATTGCCCTGTACACCTTCCTTTTAAGGGGTAAAATTACAAAATCTTGCACATGAAGCGCACGCTGGTCCATCAAATACCAAACTGGACCTTCAGTTGGGACTAAAATAGTTTGAAATTGTGCAGAAGACCATGACTGCCGTGTGTGATCTGTAATTTGCACACTGACAATGTTTTTTAAATATACTAAAAAAAATTGTTTCAACATAATGTTGATGCAGCCCCTACCTTTCCGACAAGAATTTACTCCACTTGGCAGCTTAGTGAAGTGTCTAGTGAAAAGAGTTATTCCTTATTCTATTTGAAATCCATACACCCTTATGGAAGACATGACCCTAATCTCCCATACAGGGGGTGTAGATTTCAAATGGAGAAATTCACACTCCCTGTTTGCAAGATTATGGTCATGTCTTGCATTGGGGGTGTATGGATTTTAACTGGAATATGCCAATGCTAAAGTGCAAGGAACTTGAGCTACATGCCACTATTTTGCTTGATCAAGTCACACATGTTTCTTACACAAATCAAGTTAAATTTTAAACTTCTACACCACACAAAAATAATAATGGTAATTGGAAAGTATCACATGATATCTGGCAAATCATCCTGAAGCCACATCACACTTTCACCCCGTCCTGTAGATGCATGCATGGCTTAGGTCTGAGTAAGTCAAGCAATACAATGTAATGATGACCAACATTATTTTTGTTGATTAACCCTGTGGGTACTACTGCCTTCTTACAGAACCCCTGATTGGTTAATTACATGATATAGTAATCTGAGTAACCAATCAAAATAGACCTTTTTAGATCTCTCAGCAATTTTAAGCTTAATCCCCTTTCTTATCATATCTCTGATTGGCTCAATAATTTGGTCGGTAGTGCCCATGGGGTTAATGAGAACGATGAAGGTCTCACATCAAAATTTTGATATTTTACATACACCAATATTAATCACTTTGTGTGATGTAAGTTTGAAATAGCTTTTTACTTTAAATCACAATTTATACTATGCATAAAATCAAGGAAATATAATAGTATGAAGCTACAAGACTTTTTCCTTGTACTCACTATTAGCAGAAAAGTTTTGTCTCCCTGGTATAGGGCTTGGAGGCCGTGGTCCTTTACCGCCTCCCTTCAAAGCCTGGTTGAGATGATCGGGATCCGTCAAATCATCAACACTTTGTTGCATTGACAAGACAGGATTGAACAAATTCTCTACATAGTCATCCAGGCCAGACTGAAAAAGAATAGTTGAGAAATGCTGTACTTGATAACAAAGAAACAAAGCTACAAACATGTAAATATCAAACAGAGCATGATGGTTTAATGGTTAGGGCCTTCAACTCATGATTACAAGGTTGTGGGTTTGAACCTGGGCTGGGGCCAACATGATGTGCCCATGGGGTAACTCCCACTCACTCCACCCAGGTGGAAAATGGGGAGCTGTTATGATGTTATCATGAGGTGATCAGGATCCGTCAAATCATCCACACTTTGTTGCATTGACAGGACGGGATTGAACAAATTCTCTACATAGTCATCTAGGCCAGACTGAAAAAGAACAGGTGTGAAATGTTTTATTTAAACAAACAAACAAACAAACAAACAAGCAAACATGTATGTATCATACAGAGCAAGATGGTCTAACAGTTAAGGCTTTTAACTCATGATTGCAAGGTTGTGGATTTTACCCAGAGCTGGGCCAACATGATGTGCCCATGGGGTAACTCCCACTCACTCCACCCAGGTGGAAAATGGGGAGCTGTTATGACGTTATCATGCGGTGATCAGGATCTGTTAAATCATCCACACTTTGTTGCATTGACAGGACGGAATTGAACAAGTTTTCTACATAGTCATCTAGGCCAGACTGAAAAAGAGTAGTTTCTATAGTTTTCATACACAAAGAACCAGGTAAATATCATACAGAGCATGGTGGTTAGGGAATTTACCTCTTGATCATAAGTTTGTGGGCTTGAAACTGCTCAGGGATCTGTTGTGTCCATGGGGTAACTCCCACTCCACCCAGGTGTAAAATGGGGAGCTGTTATGGGATAGTCATGCTGTGTGCACTTATCATTGGCAGTAACTGGTGTAAATCCTATCCTACTGGCAGCAGAATAAACGTAAAGCACTTTGCAATGTCCTAAGGTTCTATTTGAAGGTGCATTTCATGATCAATTGTCTTGATCATTCCCCACTTTACTCAAAAAGCACAGTTCCCTTCTTTTCTCAAAAAAGTTCAGATTTTTATACCACCAGAAACCTCTGGCTACATAATGTTTGTGTGCTTAATTCACTTAGCAAAAATATCCTTGTAAAATTGTGTTTTAGAGTAATTTTATGGGTAGGATTAGGGTTCAAGTTTAGGGTTAGGGTTTAGGGTTAGAATCATGATTGTATGCCACCTACTATTCTTAAACTGCTTCAAATAACCATACCTGCGATTGACTGTCAGGGATGGGCACACTCCTGATAGCAGCCCCAATACTCTTCCTCTCATGATAATCATCAGCATCAAGTGGTTGGTATACATACTGTGCTCCTGGGTAGTCGGGTTCAGGAGGATGGCTAGTGTTGTATTGTGCATTTGGAGGTGGTGGGTGCCCATAGTCAACATCTGGCATTGGGTAGTCTTCAGGGTATTGCCTGCATGTGAAACCAGATGAATATTAACTTGCTATTCGCTGGCGTAGTGCATGTTAGAATATGACCATTACTAGGTCAACTGGCTCACACTTTCTTTGTTACGAACCACTGATCGAAATGATCACAACACAAAGCCTATGACATATCACAATTCGGTACAGGTGTGTGAGCCCAAGCTTGAACCAGGAACCAATGGTTGCTAACGTGCACTACGACAGCGAATAAAGGGAGTTGGCTCTCGAAAAGTTGAGCGTTGTTATGTAAATCAGACAGTTTCATGCTCCAGAGCTTTTAACATAGGATTTTGGAGCTTGACCTTTTGTTATATGCTAAACCTATTCCTATTTAATGTCAACAAGGTTGTTCCTACACAGGTGAATGAAATTGAAAAGAGTGTATCGCACAAGTATATTATGCAGACTAAATATCACATTAGTGTACTCAGGGAATGTAAGGTGCAAAATACAATAATAATAAAGAGAATTATAAAGTGCCAAACATGAAAAGTGCTATATAAGTATGGTTTGTTGTTGTTATTCTTGTTGAAGAGAAAGGCAATTCAATCTATACAAAAACAAATTATACCAATGACAATAATATTGCAACAATGTATCCAATTTTAACAAGAGACATAAGATCGATCTTGTACATACATTTCCGATGGTGGTTCATCATAGTACCTCTCATTTCTCTCTTGATATGAGGGTGCTGCTCCTGTCTTAATATAGCGATGACCTTTACCAGGTCGGGCCACATTCCAGTCTATGTCATCAGAAGCTACTGGTGGTTGAGGGCGCTCAATTTCTTCCAGGGTTCTGTGAAAAGGTGATGATTCAGCAGAATTAGACATTTGAAATCTTTTTTGGATTTATTGGAAATGCAATGAAATCAAGCAGCAGCTTAATGCTTTGTGTGCTAGCCATAGGCTTCAACATAAAAAGTTCAAATTTTTAAAATATTTTTTCAAAATATCAAGAGCTATTTTAAGAACCCATCGCCCTAATGCTGGGCTTATTTGTGCTCAGTTTAATGCATTATTCATACAGATTTCAAATATGGTCATGAAAATGTACAATTCTAAAATTGTTCCAACTTTTAAAGAAAATTTCAAACTTGTCTTCTGCAGTCCACACCTGCGTGGAGATGGTTGACAAGCAAGTTTCACTTTTCCATTTCAAATTCTTACAGGAATTATATGGCAGACTTGGTAGCATTTTTGGTTTTGAGAAGGGTATATTTTCAAAGATTTCTCTAAAAATCTGAAAAAGGTGCTAATTTTTCACATTTTTTAGCAAAATATCTGAACATTTTCCAAAATGGTGGCAAATTTAGCATCATTTTGAACATATATCACTTGAAAGTCCAGAGCATGGTATAATTTGGGGTCTTTTTTTGTCAAATTTGTTTATTTTCGGGGTTAGTTTTCTAAATTCCACCACGCATCAACCCAATCCACCATCAAGAAACCCAGGGAACAAAAGCACATACCTGCGAACAACATTTGCAGTCTTCCGCCTCTGTGGCACTCTATCCTGCACTAACTCAGAGGACACAAGGAAGCTTGATTCCTGCTCCGGCAAATCAGGTGGCACTTCCATTTCAGCAATGAGATCAAGTACGTAATCAAATCCTGGGAGTTCATAGCGGTAGTTCTCATCTTGAAGGTAGATGGACCATCCATGGCAGCCTTTGGTGAATCCCCTGGAAAGGTTCAGATAGAAAAGGCTATGTTTATACATATTTTTTGGGATTTTTCATTAAAAAATATTATTGATAAGAATAGGAAACACTAATTGAATGACATAAATATAAGATTTTCTGTGTAGCTTCAAAACAATCAAGCTTCACAACAATTAAAATTGTTTTTTTTTTGTTTTTTGTAAACTTTATCAGAACCATATTACAAGGTTTTGCTATGATCAATCTCAAATTGAGCAGATTTTAAAACACTGTGCAAGCTTAGGTCAAATTGTAATATTTTCCTCTTAAATTATCACCTTTTCTTCAAAGCTGTCAGAGCAAAATCCTCTCCAGTAGTCCATGAATCCAGTTGAACTTTGACCTCTTCACCATCTTCTGACCTCAGATGCAGAGCCATATTGGCACGGTTGCGATTAGCCTTCCACTCCAGGAGGCATGGTGGGTAGGTACGGGAGAGTTCAGAGGTCAAAGCGTGACTGTCTGTTTTCAGAAGCTTATGTTGGCAGTAGGATTTGTAGCCATTATATGCTTGATCTGATGAGTACCTGGGGGAAAATTACATACACAGTAACATAATTTGTCAGGTGTATCGATGACAGAGACACATGAAAATGTTTTTCTGAGGGGGCATTCCATGTCCGAATGTGATGTGGTGTAGGACACTAGAATTGACTTCCGCATATGCATACTCTATTCAAAATATAAATTTTACCAGAGGAAAATGAAAGATGTAGATACACAAGCTTAAAAGAATTTTAAAAAAGATCTTTTTTGTATGTGTTGGTGGAAAACAATATCAGTTCGGGGGCACTCACGGACGTCTCTGATATCAAATACTCTTGAAGCGTCATATGTCACATAACAGTATCATATTTCAGAGACGCCTCATAAATCACATACTCCCTAGTTTCAAAACACAGTCGCAAACGACATTAGTAATTTTGGTGAACGTGCCAGCGCGGTGGGAATAATTTTGTGAGTAGGCCTTATCAGGGTTGTAGCTAGCCAAAGTTGAATGCCTGCTAATTTTACTATCCAATTCATGAATTAACAGCACAGGCTTGCATACTCTTGGGATTTTTTTACTTCAAAACATTTGATTTTGGCCATTGCAATCTAAGTGTGTTCTGGGACCATTTGTTAGAATTTGCACAGGTAGATATAATTTTTGCACAGGTAGATATTTGCTGAACATAGGAAAGCTTATTCTAATACACTCAGCTTTGATCCGATGTGCTGCATCGGGTACCCAGCTGTCAACAAAGCTCGACGTATGTGATATCACAGACCCCCGTATGTGAAATCACTGACCCGTCTTTGCCCCCGAACTGATATAGAAAGTAATTTAAAACTGTTCAATAACACTTATGCTAAAAAATTGAGTGTACACTTGCTGGCAAAGAAGAGTGGAACTTGATTACATTTTGAGAGCCTACACAGTGTAAACACAGAGGTGGGGTTCTGGTTGGCTTTATTTAATCACCTGACAATCATAACAACAGACCGATAATCTGATTTACCGATTGTGCATCAAAGCATTGGTCAGCACAGAGCGACACTCTTGAAGGGACCACAAAGCCTGTATCTGTATATGTCATTCAGTGGTGGATCCAGAGCAGTAAGAGAGGGGGGGCAATTTTTGAAAAAAAAATGTAAGTAATGGCCGCGAAGTGGCCATCCCGGAGTGCTTAGAAAGAAAGTTAGAAACTTTTGGAAAATGTAGACCAATTTGAAGCCATTTGGTGGACCATTTTGTCACTATTATTGTGTAAAATTTTAGTTTGAAAAAGCCTAAAATTTGAGAAAAACAGCCCAATTGAAGCCATTGGTGAACAAGTTTTGACTTTTATTGTTTGAATTATTGCTTTATAATTATGTACCAATAAAGTTGCGCACGCAGGGGGTGTCTGAGGGGGATGTTCCCCCTAAGAAGCGAGAAAATTTTGTAAAATGAAGGCCTAATTGAATCCATTTGGTGGACTATTTTTGCACTATTTATTGTGTAAAATTTTATGTTTGAAAAGGCCGAAAATTTGCGAAATGACGGCCCAATTGAATCCATTCGTGGACAAGTTTTGACCTTTATAAATTACCCGATATTGCTTTAGATGTAAACATAAAGTTGCGCACGCAGGGGGGTGTCTGAGAAACTTTTGCAAAATAAAGACCTAATAAAAAATAAAACGCCGGTTCCATCGTTTTATTCAAAATCTCAGATTTTGACAAAACTACAGCACCTACAGTCTTGAGTATCTTTATTGACTAAAGTACATTACAATCGTGTAAAAACCAAAATTAAAAAAAAATTTGAGGGTGTTCTCCTCAGCAAATGTTATAATATGGCTTTAACATCTACGAGGGAGTATCAAAAAGTTTTTGAAATCATCCAGAAGTAAAGGCGCTATATCGATGAAATTTTGACAGTGTAATCACTGGTCCTTATGTACATTATGGTCCAAAGATGCCCCTCGTACATAATTCCATATGACAACTTACTTGAGCAGGTACTTGTAGAGTTTCTTTGATGGTGGGAATGCACTGAGCATGTTGGTCATCAGCAGCCAGCCTTTCTCATTGGCTAATGTACTAGGGTTATTCCATGTTTGATTGCATAGCTGGCCAAATATCTCATCTCGTATACCTCGGCTGTTTATGCCCTGTATAAAAAACAATATTCTTTAATAAGTATGAGTTCTTACTCTAGATTAACCAACTCTAAATTAGACCAACTGGAATATCATTTTCTTTTTGATCAATTTTACAAGTTACAAGATGCATAATTCAGCAAGTTGTTGAACAATAACTGTTTGGTCAATTTGCAAGAGAAGCATATTTTGGTTTTACTTACACTTAGTTTTCAGATAAAAACAGAGATTTCAAAAAAGGTAACGTTAAAGTGGGGGACAAGCTATTTTTGGCAAGTCAAAAGGAGGGGTCAAGAGATTTTGGTACATCAAAAGGGGGAGAAAGAGAGTTTTGCCATGCATCCATGCAACCTTTTAAATAAAATACTCTGAAAAGGATTAGGCTAACAGAACGGAAAAATTCTAATATCATATGCCAAATTTCCTGCTCGTTAGGCTCGCATCATATAGGGCCTATGTAGACCAATTAGGATTTGCAAATTGGGTTCCCAAAAATATGCCTTGTGCAAAGGGGAGATGGCAAGTGGTTTGGGGCAGGCTGCGATGAGGTGACAGGCAGGTTTTGGCAGGCCAAGGAGGGACAAGTTTATTTTTGTTTTGGCAGGTTGAGAGGAGGCAAGCATTTTTAGCAGGCTATTTTGAAATTTACCCCATAGGGGACAGATAATTATTGGACAGCCCTTACCTTTTGTGCTATATAGTTGCCAAGTACAAATTCATGATCTTTACTAGGACTATCCTCCATCATAAATCTCTCTATCAGCTTGAAGATGGCTACTGCGTCTTGATCTTCTGCATCGTTGAGGCGATGGAAGGCTGTGGTGATTGGATGCATCAAGGCACCAAAATGAGCTCTCTAAAACATGAGAAGGAATGCCATAATGTCATTAAATAAAGCTAAATGCAAGTGATTATTGAATTTTGGCTGCTACTAATAACAGAACTTACTATTTGCAAGTTTGCTACATTGCATCTGGAGCCACCAAACTTCCTACTTTGACGCATATAATTTGGGAGAACAGGGGTGATTGCGTCATGGCATCACCTGGGATACAAGATTTTCCTTGTAAGATTTATTGTGGTTAGGGTTAAGGGATTTGAACCATATAATTTGGGTGCATTTTGAAAAAATTGGGCACTCTTATTGACCACATTGATCTACACTGAAAAAAAAAATAGGGATCATCTCCTTTAGATTTCTAAATTGTTTAAAAATCTCTTAAAGTGAAAGCCCACTTTTGGTTCAAGTTCCTTGGGGAATTAGTCAAGGTTAAAATGTATCCATATAAATTCTGTTCTGTCTGTCATCAAAGTAACAGGTGTAAGACAGTTCTTCTGTGGAGAACTGGCCAAATGTGGCTTCCTGTTTAAAGGCAAATTTAAATAGTAGTCTCATAAAAGCCATTCCACCTACCTTGAAGTAAATATTGACATACTTGGAGAATGGATTGGAATCTATGTCATTTGGGAAACTAAACACGTAGTCTTGAAGTGCAACTTGACCTACGACCTTGACAATGTTCCTATCTGAATGGGGTGGAGACCATTCTGGAATGCATTGTGAAAGAAAGATTGAAACCTTTAATTAACTTTAAATTAACTTAATATCACCAAATAATACAAAACTGCACAATCTTGCCATGCATTAATTTGTACCGTTTAGTAGTATTGAAACAAATTCAATCTTTTTAAAAAATTCTGCAAATGTCTGCAATTTCTTAGATGTCATTCTACAGAAAACGGACAATTCTACAGTACATAAATCTATGGAAAATGGAAAGTGCACACAAATTTTGATGAGTTGAATACCCCTGACACTGTATTAGATGTCGAAAGAGGCTTAATTGGTATCCAATAATGCCATTGAATTTGAATAACCCTGGAAGCTCACTATCATCAAATACTGACCCCTATATAAGACGTACATCACAAAATGGTGGTCCACCTATATGCTGCCATTGTGACCCGGAGCCATTGTTATTGCTATGTCAATGCCGGAGCCATTGTCAGAGCTATTGCTGCCACTGGAGCGTTGCCTATCATCATAGTATTTCCAGACTAAATGCTCATGAATCGAATAAAAATGCCTGATCTTGATACAATATTGTATAATACTTCATTCTATTTACACTGGAGAACAAATTACCAATAAAGTTCTAACCAATTAAATATAAATGAAATGAGAGTAACTCACCAATAGCCTTTTTCCAAGATGGCCGCCAATTAAGTAAGGTATATCCAGATGACTGATGGCCACACCTGTACTTGAGCTGGCTGCCCTGATTGTTTCTCTCTCCCTTTGTTTCCTGGCATCTTCTTTGATCTGATGTCTGTGTACTGCCAATAGCTATAATACAATATTACAAAGTGTTAAAATTGATAGGAATTCATCAAAACCAAATGGTCTTAGACCAGTAATCAGCACTTATTATTAAATTGATTACTTCAAATTACACAAATTGTCAACTGGCCACGGGCGCCGCCATTAAACATGTTAGAAGGCCAGCAAGTAACAGGTGATGGATCATACATACACAAAAGAATATACCATTTCTTGAGTTTTTCAGTAACAAAAGCAAATAGTTTTTGCCATTTATAAAGCCAAACAACAAGGGCCCTCAATTTTTCACATCTTATGAAAAACTTAATTTAGAAAATATACCGACAAAATTAAAATCCATTAATGGAAGCTCTTGTTCTAATTCTACATTCGCAAACTTGGAAATAATTGATAATATTTGGTCTGAAAATGGTCATGTACATACAGCTTTCATATTCAAAAGTACAGGAAGACTAACTTACAGTTAATTTTTTATTTCTTCCATGGTTAGGCTGTGCGTATCGCATACACAAGCATTACCATACAGGCGATAAACAATCACACTGATTGGCTGATCAACAGTCTTGACAACAAGACGATTTACCTATTGGTCATCGGCGTGTATAACAGGAGGAGACCTCACCACTTCTACGCGATCGCCTATCACCAGCGCCTACCTCAACCATTGAAGAAATAAAAAATTAACTGTAGATGAGTACTATCCCACTCTTAAATTCATATTATTCTCACCTTCTTGAACCTGTTTCTTTCCTTGTTGCCTTTGTACACCGCCTGAAGCCTCACCACACCGCGACGTATTTTGACGTATCGTGCCCGCGCTATCCATGCTCTGATCTTGGACTGTACCATTATGAGAGCCATGCGTTCTCGTAGGTAGTTTTTCCTGCCCAGATATCCGCGGGTCCATCGTTGGATGATGACAGCCGCTTGATTGAGGACCTTCCTGCGATGCATCTCAAGGTAGAAGTCGAACACTTCTTTCAAGAAAATCTAAAAGATAATAACATTATTTCAAATCGCATGCTCATCTTGGCAAAATTTCTTGGGCATAAATGAAGATATTGATCTTACACAGCAACTGGTTGGTAAGGCAAAAGATCAAATCAATCAATGTTTTCCACCAGCCAGCAATTTAGGTCTTCTATATCCCGAGGGGCCACTCAAAATCAAACTTGAAGTCATCTTGAGCAGAAAAACGCCGAAAAGGGTAGAGTTTCAGCCTGTGGCACGGCCCACACAGGCTGCGATAAGGGTATCAATTTCAAGCTTTTCGCAAAAAAGGGTAGCCTTTTTAGCCAATTAGGCCTACAAGTCAGCGTAAAGGGTAGTGATTTTCATGTGTTGTCGGAAGTCGTTTTCCAACTGGTATTTTACAGTCTCAGCAAAAAATATTAAAGCCTGTATGAGAGCCTGAGTATTAGGCCTACTCTCCAAATGTAAAAGAGTGAAAAACCACTCTGAATTTCAGAGTTAATTGAAGTTAGCTCTAATAGAGTGGGTTTTAGCTCTAAAAGAGTGAAAACAGTACACATATTTCACTCGTGATTTCGAGTGAGCCTCACTCGCTCACAGAGTGGCTCAAAATCTCACTCTTTCTTGGAGTGAACTGTCAGCCAATCAGAAGCGCTGAAAATCGGCCGATATTTGTTGAACTTGTGTAACAAGATGGCGAACAGTGTGTGAATGAATGGCGAAAAGAAAGCGGATTTGATGAAGAAATAGACAGCATGCTCAATAGTGATTATTTATGTGTAGGTCATAACTCGTAGCAAGTTTAGGAAGTATACACTTGGTCTGGAGACAAGGGCGGCAGTAAGCTTAAGTCATATTATGTCTACAGGCGTGCAGTTTGTTACCGCCCAGTTGCGTTATACATGTATGCATATGTGGGTAATACGCCGCTTCACGCTTCTCCAGACTGTGGTCTGTAAACATGGTAAATGCCAAGTGTTATGTCCTACACCTAAATGTACTCACCATTGAACAGTTTGACTATTAGCTTCACTAAATTCATAGTTTTTCATCATTCATCCCACACTGAATTCGACACATTGTGTATGTGCTTAAGTTTTAGACCAGTTCAACATTCCTAGATTGGGCCCTACCCTAGCCTGGGGCCTAGCCTTACAATAATTTGAGGCACATAGTAGCTGTTATGAACTGCTATGATATTCTTGTATATAAAATATGCCTAAATGACTAAATAAATGCTCTTTTCTGAATCACTCTTTGCCGGAGTGAATTTTTTCACTCTTTTTTGAGAGCGAACTTCACTCTAAAAGATGGGTCTCCCTGGCGGCTCTTTTTTGGAGTGGTTTTTCACTCTTTTACATTTAGAGAGTACTTTATTGTATCAGTAAAAGGATGCTAAATTTTGAGTTGATAAGTGAAAAGGGTTCCTATGTTGCTCCAAGGTCAGTGATAAGGGCAAGTTTTTCACTCAAAGAAGGTCTGTGTTTAGGTTTGGTAATCTGAGGGGCTGCTTGGGGATGACAACTCATAATGGTAAGTGAGTGCCCCTCCCAGTTCTATATGTTTTTGCTTATTCAGTTCCACAAAAAGATAGTTTGACGATTGTGATTTCTTCCACCAATACCAACTAAACATAAACACACATTAAATCATTTGAATATCAGTCACAGTAGAGCAGAGGTTCTCAATATAGGCAGCCTGTGATCCAGATCTGGCCCATCTATCAATTACGAGGCCCTTGTACACTTCTTAAATTTAGGGCAAGCATAGCAAAATAAGGTATATTTGGCCCTCAAGCACAGATCTTTGAAATGAGATTGTCTATAGCAAAAATAATGAGAATCCCTGCAGTTATTAAACTGGTGGGGCTGGTGGGAGAGACACTATTGGCCTTAGAAATGGCAGCCTCTAAAGTAACTTAACCCAATGAGAAATACCTGCCTATTGGTCAAAAAGAAGTTTTCATTGTCAATTGCACCAATCAGCAACATTGTCAGAATAATTTCACCATGCAAAAAAATGGGGTGAATTATTTGCAAAGCTTCGTTCTGATTGGTGATTAAAATGAAGATATCATGTAATTGACCAATCAGAGGCAATGTTAGATTGGCAGGTAGAGAATATCTTACCTTTGTAGTGCCAACTTTGTACAAAGCTGATGTGTCAATTGGTGCAACCTGAGGGAATACAAGTGAAAAACAGAACAATGAAAAAAAATGTGACATTTATTCCTAATATTCTGAGTGATCTAAATTAGAACAATGAAAAAATGTGACATTTATTCCTTCTAATATTCTGAGTGATCTAAATTACAACAATGAAAAATGTGAGAACTATTCCTACTAATATTCTGAGTGATCTAAATAAATTTAGCTTTGTCTTTTCTTTTTGAACAGGACTTATACTGAACCTTTGTGCCGATAGCCTGTTTAAAAACAAAGCCTCCACAAGCCTCAGCTCACACTTTACAGGTTGTTTAACTGTGAAAAGGGCATCAACTCTCCCCAATGAAAATTTCCTGTTATACAGTAGTCACCTTTCACTTATAATTCGCTGTCGTAGTGCATGTTAGTATCCATTGGTTACTGGATCAAGCCTAGGCTCATACACCTGTTCTGAATTATGATATGCCATTGACTTTGTGTTGCGATCATTTCGATCAGTGGTTCAAAAAAAAGATAGCATAAAAGCGTCATATTCTAATGTGCACTACGACAGTGAATATTGGCTAGTTAAATAATTGCGTACCTTATTAGCACCTGGTATGTCATTGACAAACTTCCTTGCAGATTTCTCCAGAATAAGTAGACAGACACTACTGGGCAGTGTGTCCAAGGGGATCTGCGTCATATCTATCATAAAACGGTACCTGCGATGCAATAGAAATCAATGATTTGCTACATGAGAACACCCTACAAATCTTTAAAATTCAGATTGCAACATTTTAAAACATGCATATATCATTATTAAACATTTACGTAATATAAATTGGCAAGTTCTCTTGAAACTTCTTTTATGAAATTACATACTATTGCAGGCCTTCTCAACAAACTTACGCAAAGCACCACATTTTAATTTCAGTAACCATAGAAGTGCCACTAGCAATGAGAGCAGAGTGAATGGGTGGGTCTACTCCATGGGCAACTTGAGCATCTAGGGAAACCTCATGGATTTGAGGGGCTATTTTTGCACACATTTCTATTCAAATTAACATAGCATAATAGTAAAATAATTTCAGATAAAAACAGCATTAAACATGTCTGAAGTTTACGGACAGAAAAGAAATTCCAAGAAGCAACTGCCTGAAAATTTAAAACTTTGTCCTGGTCCAAAGGGGCCAATTTAACATAAAATTTCAATCTTTCCATCCCTATTTCACCCTGAAACATTTGTCAAAATGGGCATTATTCCCCCTTCTACCTCACCGCTGGTTACACCTTGAAAACCCATAAGTAAATAACACATCTAAATAATAACAATTTTTCACACAAACCTGTTGTAAAATGCAGTAAACGTCCGCCTGATGGGATAGCCAGCTTTGCGTATCCGTATTGTCTCCAGCATGCCAGAGTATCTTAGCTGTTTGAGTACCAGGTCAGTATCAAACTGCATCGGTGCTTTGTTCTCGTTGGGCTTCAGGCAGCGCACAAAGTATGGATTGCACCTACATACATGCAAAGATAAAATTAAACAATGTTATGAAATTTTCTGCATTGAGGTAATCTCCATTAATTAGAAAGTGTGTAAACACTCAATAGGGTGGATGAGCATCAGTGTTTCCCAGTGTTTACAAAGGGGTGTATGTATATGGGTGAGCAGGTGTGTGAGGGTATGTGTGTATATCTGTTTGAGTACCTCAGAAGCTTAGTGGCCGTATTTCATCCCGAAAATCACACCTTCCTTGAGTTTTTTAGCTTGTCATTTTGGTTCACATAATGTGACACTTATTGACTTGAGGTTTGTAATCCACATTTTGTTCTATCAGACCTTCAGAAAATCCTATAGACTTTCTTTATTGGTAAAGATGATGCATATAGTTGTATCAACACTAATATCTAAAGAATCCTTCACAAAGTGGAAAGATATAAGACAAGACAAGGCAAATATGGAAAGGTGTGCCTACATAATGATTCTCTTATAAACGCATCTATGCAGTTTCCACCTCAATACACCTGAGCACACAATTTCGTCCAAACAAGCAGTACCTTGTCTCTACACAGTCTGTGTTCACACAACTCGGTTGAGTGCATAGCATCAAAAGAGCTGTGTGAGCTTCTAGCTAGTGACTAGTGGAAAATATGGCATCATGTGTGATTGGTTTTTGTCAAAACCCCGAATGTTCCCTTCATCCAATCAGAATTTTTTTTTATATCAAATGAAAGCGAACACTTCCCGCTAAACACTTTTTTTCATTATGTCAACAGATGACGCAATTCAATGTTTATAGCAAGGCGAATGTGGTAAATCAACTTATGTTAAATCAACCTGTGTTAAAACAACCTATTCACACAAAATTTTCGACCAAAATGTAGGTTTTAAAAGTCAAAAGCCTGAGTGATCCTGACGATATTTTTAAAATTTTATGTTATGAAATGAAAGAGCATACTTATATTGTCACTTCTCTTTAAATTGCAAATCTTGTGCAAAAAGTTACTATTTTTGCCTATTTTGTCATACAGCTGTAAATTCAATGAACAAAGACTTTGCTTAAAGAGCACTTAGAAATTGATGCGTTTTCAAGCTTTGATTCAAATCTTTACAACTGAATCAAAACATTACAAGTTATTCCTGGTAACAGATGAAAATTATGGCTACTTTAGGTATTCTGATGTACAATAGAAATTCAAAGGACCCAAATTTGTTGACCTACTTTGACATTTTCTGTATCAACTCTTGTAAGGACTCCTGGAATCTAGTTGCTACAGTAGACGCTCTCATCTTACGCAATGGTGACATAAAGCGCCCTCTACTTCCTCCAATCATAGCCTTCTCCTCTTCCTGCTGCTGGTATACCCGGAACATTTCTGATATGATCTGGGGAAAAACAGTGGTCACAAATTATGAGTACGTCAGTTTCACTATTGAAGCAGTAAGCAAGCATTGCCATCTGCACAGTCTGTACACATACATCAATTTTCAGGATAAAAGAAATCCCCAAATGATTATGAAGTGACTTCACTTTTTACACAGGGATTGAATATGAGTGTCACAGCCCTGACCTAGTGTATAACAAAAACATGTCCTTGCAATATAAAAGAACAGGGGTCCATTTCACTAAACTTTATGAAGCTTTGTAAGTCTCGAAATTGTTTGTAATTTACGATGAGTCGTAAGTTCCATTTCACTTTAACTTACTTACGAATGGTACCCTTCATAAGTAATTGGGATTTACTACAAGGACCCTTCGTAAAGTTACGTTTAGTATTGGGTATTCGTAACTTTACGAATGGTTACATGACTTACGATGGGTTAAAAGTTTAGTGGGAAAAATAACAGATATTCACCTTTGATCTGCTGTTGATGAACATGTCCATGACGTCTGACTTCAATGTGTCTTTGTTCTTAGTCAGGAAGTTCTCTGCCGAGTAGTAGACTTTCCCTGCATAATGTCTGATGCCAAACTCATTGGCATCTACCTTGGGCTTCTCATAGTATGGGTTGCCGACATGCTGATAGTGACATTTGTCCAAGAAAGTCTTGTCTGAACCCTGAAATATTAAACAAACAATGTGCTATTCCAGTTGAAATCCATACACCCCCTATGGAAAGATATCATCCACACAGGGAAATCTACACTTCAAGTGTGGGAGACGAAGATTGTGTCTTTCATAAGGTGTATGGATTTCAAATAGAATAGCCCAATTAGGGAACAGTTATTGAAACATATCACTCAAAAACTTCAAGCAGTTTGCTTCAAAGTTGACATAAAAATTTGAGCTACAGATTTCTATGTTATGCTACAATCCAAAAATTGACTTCACCCAACAATGTAAACAAGTCCTTACACAGAGAACGTATCTCATGCTAAAAAAATCAGAATTATTCCCAGAAATAGATAACTCACTTAAAAGGATTATACAGTCATTTACTTTTGACACCAAAATGCCAGACCAACCTATCTATATTTCATAATTGTATATTTACTAAAAATGCTGACCTTGCTACCGTAAACACTGAATAGTTAGCATATGCGCTTACTATCAAGCGCTTTTGAAAACATACAAGTCCGGGGTTTCTCATGGAAGGACAACCCACAGTGAATGGCATTCCTACAGGTCTCCTATAGGAGGCAAAGTCTTACCTTAGGGAAGGCACTCTCATCATCAAGGATATGCAGGATTCCTATGGGTCTCTTGGAGATCAGATCCAGGCATAACTGATTATCAACATAGGTGATGTCTTGCCAATCAATTCTCTCTGCAGCATATTCTTGCTGAAAGAAGAAAAACATAAATGTACAGGACTTCTTGAAAATAGAACAGAGCACAACTTTATATAGTTTTCTTGCCATGTTACCTGACATCATTGCTGTACTGAAATATTGGCTACTATATTTTGATATATGGCATCGCAGGACAGTCTACGCAACATTAACAGATTACACTAAGTCCTAGATGAGCACATGGCCAAGAATGATCTTCAGAAATATCTCATAAACACGAAAGCAGTGATGTGGAATTCATAAACAATTTGTATTACAAATATCAGAGTTTTGGAATTGCACCTGGTCTCAACAGGCAACATATTAATCCTAACACTCCAGGTGCTTTTTTGAAAGAAGAAGAAGAAAAAACTTTTTTTTTTGATGCGGTTTTGAGCCACGGCCCCCTCGGGTGTCAGACACACCAAAGCTTTCTGTGCCCATTATGTGTGTTCGCATAATGATGCAATTGCATCAAGTGGGATACTTGCGCTTCCAGTTGCTTTGTGCGTTGAGGTTTTTGATGTTTGGTTCGGTTAGGGTTAAATAAATAAGAGGAAATAAAACCATACTTTGTATTAACTTTAGATTCCAGTGATGTAAAAAAAAACCTTGAAAAACTAGAAGAAGCCTGTGAATTTGACCCAAAAAGCTCCAAAACGGGCTAAAAATAAATAAAAGTGCGGAAATTTGGACAAAAAATCTGGAATTCAAGATTAATCCTGAAAACGTACATCCCTGAGATTCTCTGACCAGCTCTCTTACAAACAATAAAGTAATAAAGTCAAAGCCAATTAATTAGCATATCTTAATTGTATTATAATCCATTCTTACCTGTTCTAGTTGGAAGATATGTTTGTTGAAGAAATACTGCAGGTGTTCATTGGCAAAGTTGATGCAGATCTGCTCAAAACTGTTCACTTCAAAAACCTATAAACAAAAGGGGAAACATAATATCTTACATCAGGAAATTGGACATGATTATATTTCTGCTTAACTGCACACACACACACAACATACCCAGTGAGCAATTGCCCATTTTCAACAGTACGTTTCACTACCTGGAGAGAATTGATCAAAAATTGAAGTCCCTCTTGAGGCTGGCATCTGTCAATGAGTTGACCAGATCACAAGGATGTCATTATAGCTAGAGGCAGTAGAACACCAATGGGTCAATGAGTTACATAAAAATGACCTTGTGTGGTATTCAGTTCTCATGAAGTGAGTTTTGCCTGAGGCAATTTGTGGTTAAATGTTGACCCCTCACTACAAGAGTTATTACCGTCGATTTGGTTGAAAAAGGAGGTTAGACATGATCAAATCTCCGCAGGTAAAAAAACGTAATGACATATCTGACATGTGTTTCGACATACAAATCAATTACATCTTTTTTCTTTTCTGTTTCTCACTTTTTAAAGAGAGGGTGCCCCGCCTCAGATCCAAGCCTGATGAAAATTTTATACCATTTTCATTCCCTTTTTGTAAAAAATTATTAAAAATTTATGTTGTAATTATTACATTCAATGTGTAAATAACAATAAGCATTTCAAAAACATTTTTAGTAAAACCCCTGAATATGAAATGCCAAGGAAGATTACATTTAATCAATACTGAACATTGAACTTTGGAAGGAATAAAAACAATGATATCTGATTGTGTGCTCTCAACTTTACAGGCTCTTCACTACTTTCGTATTTATTTAGTGCAAAAATTATCTTATATTGCCTAGTAGTTGTTCATAATAGCTATTCATAGTTTGGTTAAAAATAAAATTTATTATGAATGATTTATCTGTTCTCATTTAGTCTGTAAACATGACTCTTGACCATTCTTGACAGTGACCATATCAATTTAACCATCATGTTTTGCCCTTTTTGACCGACCTTAAAATCTGGAAAAAAGGTCCGTTTTTGGGGGGGTTTCTTTTTCATATTGAATTTTTATATATTTAGTTCAAAAAATAATGACATGTGTAGGGAGTTGTTCAGATCGGCTTTCAAACTTACTTCAAATCCAAATATATCTAGGATAGCAATGGATGTGACCTTGGTTCCCTCATGTTTGTCAGCTACTATTGTGTTGATGCTATTTACCAGCCAAGCAAAGAGAGTAGAGTATAGGGACTTGGCAATGCCATCTCTGAAATCATGAAACAAAAGTATATTATTTATCTGAAAGCAAAATATTCTGTGATATTACACCAACGGGGCTGACATTCCATCGAAATATGAAAATATAGAGCAGTGGACAGACCATGCATGCTTGAATTATCATTTAACAGATTTATATCCCTTACACATTCAAAAAACAGAGATTGCAAGGAATGATGTTCTTACTAATGGTTTTTGAAAATATCTTGAGGTTATTTTTTATTTGATTTTATATGCAGCAAATCATTATCCACAAGAACATTAATGTTGGCAGATTTTGGGAACAATTACTAGCCCTGTGGTTATAACATCTTGATTTTTCTACAAACTATTGTTCTTAATATCAAGCACTTGTAGATTGTTCCTCCAGGAGTTTAATATATTGAATCTAGTCCCGGAAATCATGTTTTAGCATCGCATTTTGCCAAGTTGTGTCCGACACCATTGCTCTGGCATCTGGTTTATTTGCAGTATCATATTTAGATCAAGAAGGTTTTTTTTTCTTTTATTACATCGAGGGTTGAGAACCAGAAAGACTGAACTCACAATTCTCACAAAATGAGTACAAAGTTAATTAACTTTCTGAGATAATTCCGATTTGAAATCCTTATTTCATACCCTTTAAAATCATATCAAACATGATAGGATAGCTCCTTGCTTTGGTCTTTAAATATCAATATTAACTCTTGAAATACTTGTTTTATTTATTGAATTTTATATCATGTTTAATGGACTGTATCTTCTATAGTGTCCTGATGACTTTATGCTCATTTTGTGGGAGCAGGTGATCGTGAGTTTCTGGCTCTCAACCCTCAACATGTATCTTTTATCTCACCTAGCTTGAATGGCTTGATCTTGTGTCCTTGGAATCAAAGTACTTTCCCCTCTTGCCTCCTATATATCATAAAAAAATACAAATAAATAATACAGAAAAAAATGTAAAATAATCTAAATCAAGGAAAAATATTTTCTATAAAGTATTATTATCTAAATAAAGAGCAAAGATAAGTAACATACAATGTAGAGTTTATTGATCAATGCTTAATTCAAGTAATTAGAACAAGGGCCAGTTTCACAAAGGCAAGAAAAATCTTAAATTTGATTGATCACATGTAAAACCCATTTATCCCATTAAGTTTTCCATCACCGCAAGCAAGAATTCTAACCACTGAGCCATGGGCGTTAACCTGATTGGATTGGATTATCTCCATACAAATTGTGCTTCACCAATCACTTGTACACTTTCCAATTGAAGAGTTTAACCAAGTCAATTTGCACCGCTTATACTTTGGATTTGTTTATTTTTCTTAATGGCAATATAGATCCATCTAGATACCTTAGTTTTACCATTTTGAAGGTTCTTTTGGGCAGTATAGATGCTTTTACTTTTTAAAACATTTGGAGGGATGTGATAAACATATGTTTCTACTTACGATTAGTCTGAATGTGATAGCTCTTTCTAAGTGTTCTGGTTGAAGGTTGAGGAATTTGGCAGCTAGTTTGATGGTTTGTTGGTTCTGTATCACCAGTCCATCACTACCTCCAAACTAAAACAAAACCAAATTTAAATCATAAATGTCATACTGCGGTGAAGAAATGATCATAAAATACATTATGAAAACTTTTTATCCACTGGGCTGTTCCATTCTGCCATACCCTGTGAAAAATTTCAGAAAAATCTTCAAATGGAATTGGCTTATTATTATTTTTGCAACCCATACTCCCCCTGTACATAATATGGCTATATACCTCTATCTTCCACAACTGGAGTGTAGGATGTGAAAGACTTTAGCTAAATCACAGTGGAGTGTAAATTTCAAATTGAAGAGCCCAATGTTGTGTAGGGATGTAGGCTATCAAGAGCTAGCCTCAGCCAAGGGGGTACTAAAATTCTGGTTTGATTTAAAGTAACCGACATACACATTACCCAAAGACCAAGAAAGGAGAGAGGGGAAAAATATCACATTTTGCCACACATCAGCCCTCCGCTAGGATCAGGCATTTATTTTGCCAATTGCAAAAATCCTTTACATGTATATACTATTAAAGACAACAACAATTTATCGTATATAAAAAGCAAAATGGCTAAGGCTTCAGCAAGCGTTAAGCATACAAAAAGATGCAAAATTGGGAAAATAGAAATATATGGAATACCGGTAAATAAAAGCAACGGAACTGTGATGAGATGAGGTACCTAAAAGGGGCACATAATATGATTTGAATAGGGTGAATTACGCTATATATTGTAAGGGAAGCTGCTTACAAGCAAAAATGTTGAGCAAAAGCTGATAGGGTGAGTTACGCTACATATTGTAAGGGAAACTGCTTACAAGCAAGGACCTTTAAAAGCAAAACGCTGAAGCCTTAGAAGCATACTGTAAACGTTCGCCTAATGGCGCACCTGGACTCCTTTGTCTTGGGGTAAATTCCATGTACAAATAGGGAGCTTCTTCCTCTAAAAATCCAAACAAGAATTAAGGGTATGTGCCCTTATTTGCTGGTGGGATTTTTATGGGAGGGCACTTTTAGTTTGTGTCTAAAATTCCAGTTATGTCAAGGGAGACCATAGCGCCATTAGGCGAACGTTTACGGTATTTAAATTCAAGATTTGTTCTTTTCCTTTGCTGGAGCCCGCGAGATGTTCCCGAGCATCCTTGTAGCTTTGTAGGAAAATAACCTATATATTTAAAAAGATAATCATTATTGATTAATTACTATACTTAACAAGCAAGGGTGCCTTATAAGGCTATAATTTGAGTAATTTTTTATATGGAATGTTGAAAATGATCCGCCATCACCCTCTAACACAATAGTATGCATATCATATATATCAAACATTGTATATGCTCATTCCTTTTCTGCATTTCCTTGGTTGGAACTTGCGAGATATTCAAAAGTGTTCTTGTAGGAGAGATGCCTACGACTTATGCATTTCTAAATAATATTTGTAATTACTCAATTGATTGGCAACATTTGCATCGAAAACAATTGATTTTTATGAACAGAGGTGTAAGCGAGGTAACGATCTACTCCCTGAAAAACATGCGAGCCAAAGGTGAGCACCTCGGAAAATTTCCGGAAGTGCACAGGGGCTTGTCCGGGGAATAGGCTGCAGGGTATCACTCACCTAAAAAAAAAGGTTTTTTTGCTCGTTTTTATGACGAATTATCATCATCAATACCGGAAATCTAAAAAAAAAAAAATTAAAAAAATTAAAATTAAAACTGTTCCGGATTTTTTTTATTTTGGCCACATTTCCGAATTCCGGAATTTCCGGAAGACTTGCACCTCTGTATGAAAGCATGAATGTTTTCTTCATGCTGCAATTTTTTTTTTTTTCCATAAACACAATATATCATTTAAAGAAAAAATTTTTATTGATATTTTTGGCTTTACAAGCAATTCATATTTTTCCTCAACCGCTTATGGGAGTGGCGGGTGGGAAAATTAAATTTCCGATCCTAGTCGGATGAGAGCTGAATGCGTTGTGATATTTGAAAAAGAAGACAAAGCCAATATCTCCAAAAAAGGCTTCCTCTCATTGGCTAACGAAAAAACTAGGAGGAATCTGCCATGCGAATGGGCCGCCCACCCGTTGCCAAACACGCCGATCGATGACCGCATGACAATGACCCGATTGACCTCCTAGTTCATGACCTTAAAAGTAATTTTAATGGACGCGACCATTCTCGGCATGGGTAAACTGGTTTCTTCAAGACGAGCATTCAGAAACATTATTATTATGGTGATGTGGATGTGGTGCATGTGGGAGTGTATATCATGTCTCTAAGTTATATATTGTTATAAAATAATGCTACATTATTTGGACACTCATGTAAACTCCTCTCAGACTTCAACTCCCACTCCCATTGCTCCCCTGGAAAAAAATCCTGGTGCCGCAACTGATTAACAAGCTGCATAGCATCACATTCCCCAGTGTGGCTTTGTTTTTTTTATGTGCTAAACAGGGCATGTCCCATATCCTGAGTGTGAAAGGACCATCCTGAAAACTGTAATTATTTGAAATTTAAAATTCTAAATAGTCTCACCTGTGCTGGCTGGAAAGCAACATTCCCAATATGCAAAATAGAAGCCAATATTCCAAACACAGTATCCTGCTCCACAGTGCTGAAATTGAGAACATCAAATGCTGTAGTAAGACTCAAGAAGTCTTCCGCATCTGGTTTGCCTTCTATCCTGCTGGATCTGCTCCCTTGGTTGAGGTAGTGGTATCTCTCAGCATCATAGAGTCCTAGTTTGGCTCTCTCTCCTGTTGACATACCTGCCAACATCTCGTAGAACACATGGTAATTTCTTTCTCCTGGTGCCTGAAAGTGAACAATTGAGACTGTTTTCAGTACAGCATATTGATGAACTTAATTATCACACCATGTTTTAAGGTCTTATGGTCAATTCCACACTCGCCAGACTTTCTCCCAAATGTGTTAATACTATGACTATGCAGTATTTTCAATTTGACTTATATTACTGTATTAATTCCAATAAGCGCCCCGGCTGCTAAACAAAGTCATTTTGGGTGGGCGCTTATTTTTTACCTGGTTCACCTGATTTTTTTGTAAGGGGCATTTATTAGAGACAAATTTATGTATGTTATAAAAGGGTCCGGAGACATTCTAGTAGCTTTTTGATGGAGAAAATTTATTGCAAGTTTACATAGTCCTACAGCTATTTCACTGTATCGACATCTATCTGTCACTTCTACATTAATGGTACTCATTTTAGCAAATTGAAAATACCCTGAGTGGGTGCTTATTGGGGAATGGACGCTTATTGGAACAAATACGGTACTTATCTGAAGGTGATATAGTTCTTCAATTCATGATGGAGTACTTTTAACATCTCTAAAGCAATTTTCTGACAACTCAGATAATATTGAAATTAAAAGGTTTTGAACCATTGTTTCATTAATTTTAAGTGTTATTTTTTCTTGCACCCCATGTGATGTGATTGCATCATCATGCGAATACAGTCAATACACATATGGGCATGGAAAGCTTGGCCGGCCAAGATAGACACCTGTGGCAAGCGATTCCTGCGTGTCTGGCACCTGAAGGGTCAATGGTTAAAACCGCACCCGAGAAAAAAAGTTTCTCATCTTCTGCTTTCTTCCTTCTTTCTTTCCTTCTCCCTCCACAAAATGCCCCTGGTTCAGTTATGTTAATCACAGATTAATAGTTACACTTACCTGTCTTACTATCCTAGATTTCTCCAGTAGGTAGTCTGTTGTTTTTGCACCTGAGATTACACCCCTACCAAAAGCAAAAAATATTTATACTATAGGTTGATAAATGTGTATCACTTGTTGGGGCTCGTTTGTTAGACGCATCAACATCTCAGTATGTGTGCATTATTTTGTACATTTTCTCAAGCAACAAGTGATACGCATTTATTAACCTATTTACATACATGATTTTTGCTATTTTTATAACAAAATTGACACTAAAAAAGTTGAAAAATACAAGCAAATATAAATGCATCAACCCACAAGAAAAATGAATGCATCCAAAAGCACTGCGCATAGTACGCGCACGTGCATATTCACACAATTAATGCATGTTTAACATTTTTCCAACATTTGCTCCGATTGGTTCTCGCTATCAAAGAGTGTATGAAAGATTAATATTTAGCTTTCCTTTACTCTAGACACTGTTTCAATACATAGTACATGTTTTCAGGAGGTTTAGATTTGCAGGCCAGAACAAATTTAAAACAAAAGTGTATTGAGAAAAGTAAACTTGTCAAAATTTAAACGTTTTCCATTCAAACATTGCACACAGGTTTATTTTGTAAAATATTTTTTCAATTTATTTCAAAAATCGTTATGTTGAGCTTACAGGCTGTAGATCCTATATTGATGTACAAGGTTCATGCAAAATCTTTAATCAGCTGAAAATCACTTTATAATAACTTGAAACTTCCACAAGATTTAAAAAAGTTTAGGGTCTGTCTGAAAAATATTCTGGTGACAGAATAAGCGTATGGTACAAATGTGTGTGAAGCGGGCAAACAATTTGGCCATTTTGCAGTTAAACTGTTGAAGCTAAAATAGCCAAATATGAGGTTAATTTGATCAGAAACCCACATATAGGTGTCAACATTGGGGGGGGGGGTGATTGTATGGGCCATCCTCCCCTGGCAAAATATTGGGGGAGATTTATCCCCTCACATCCCCCCGGGATCTACGCCTATTGTCCCATTATCCTAAATGGCTTGTCCTACCACAATTATTGCCCTGAACATTTTGGCGGTGGATGTACAAAAGAAAACTTACCCCTTGTTATAGAAGACTTCTGAGTATTTTCCAAATCTACTGGAATTGTCATTCCTCACTGTCTTTGCATTCCCAAAGGATTCTAACAATGGATTGGCTTCTAATATCTGTCAACAAAGAAATAAATTTAAAAAACAACCGTTTGTTAGAATAGTAATCAATACCGTAAAATGGGGTAACTTCGGTCAGCGGGGTAACTTTGGTCGGTCAAATATATTTTTTTAAATGGTCATATTTTCGTACAGCAATATTGTTTTTAGTCATATTTGGTGTCAATTTGTTAAGAAATATGTTTGAAAGAAATAATAATCGCTCATGTCCAATTTCCTCGAAATTTCTGAAAAAATCAGGATTTTTGACCAAAATGAGCGTTTTTTAACATTTTTTTCAGAAAAAATAAAAATCGATATTTGTGAGCAAGGATGTTTGCTTGATTAATTTTGTAGAGCCCAAATGTCACAAAAAACAACAACTTGTCCATATATAGCGAAGATCAATTTTTTTGATTTTTTTTTCTTCATGGATTGTAATACTCTGGCCAAAGTTGCCCCAAATGCAGGGTAACTTTGGTCAGGCTATTTTTAACCCCTAGGGCACCCTTATAAAATTATTAAAAAATCTTTTTCAACTTCAATGTGTAGAAGGAACCCTAATGTCATAAAAAAAGAGATAATTGAAATACAATTAGTTTTGTTTGGAAGCAGTGGTTTAAAAACTCTGAAAAGTGCCCAAAGTTACCCCATTTTACGGTACAAATTGAGTTTTGTATTTGCAAATTGCCATTGTAAAAAAAACCCTGACATTAGCCATAAATTTTTTGGTGTGCCTTTTTATTCCACTCTGATGCAAAACGACAATATTAGTTATTAATTTTGACCCAAAGTGGAGCAAATTTAAAATGATGATTTTTGTTATGTATTGGGGCAATTGAGGAGCAAAGCCAAGTTTGGGTTGTCCCACCCACCATGGTGCTATACCCAGGGGTGTGAGAGGCCTCAGACAAAAAAAAAAGAAAAATTGCAAAAAAAGATGAAAAACAGCATAAATATCAGGGTAAAAAACACCAACTATGGGTGAAAATTCAAAATTTTGGCAATACAAAAAGCTCTGAACTCTCACACCCCTGTATACATACCACATCCCATTATTACTACCGTGCCTCTCATCTCCATACAACTTACTTGTTCTGTAATCATATTTGTGTCATTATTCACTGCTGCTAGATATTGCATAATCAGTTTAGTACTCTCTGTTTTCCCTGCTCCGCTTTCTCCGCTGATAATGACACACTGGTTTCTGCCATTATCTGTCATGTTGGTGTATGCCCCAGAACCTATTGCAAACAAATGCCTAAAAAATACAAGACAAAAAATCTTATTGGGATATTCCAGAAAATAGACGCATACCCCCTAGAGGAGTTCGGATTTCCAGATTTTGACCAGTCATGATTGTTGGAAATCAAGACTTTTAAAGGCAAAAAAATCCAGCAAAAGAATAGTTCAAACTCAGAAATCTCAATTTGAGAGGCACATTTTGATGATTCTGTGATTTTTCATCTTGGATAACTATGATATCCACATTTCTTTAGGGGGTGTACACTGCACTTACTTTCTGGAATTTGTCATGATCTGGCCATGGATGTGGTGCTATGGGCAGAATTTTGCAGAGGTTTGTTTCAAAACAAACATTCATTGAACATTTCACTATTTGGGGCAACCCCTCTTTTCTCCAACAGTAACTTTTGAATTTTAACAGGTTTTGAACTTGCTGTCCTGGAGAGAATAATTAGACTATAATTTACATGCTACTTTAATTTGGCCATTATTTGGTCAAACACCAGAATACAATGCACTAGTGTGGGAGCTGCAGTGCAATGCACGTGTATTTGTCCCAATACATTTCAGAAGTCAAAATCGGACAACATTCAAGGCAAATTTAGTTAATGGCCTGAGCTTTTGATCCTTGCAGGATCTTTATTAAAGACAGAGTGCCAAAAACCTGAATGCATTGCAAATATGTGGGAGGTGCAATACACATATGTAGGAGGCCCAATACCTATCACAAGGCAAAATCAGACAACATTCAAGGCAAATTTGGTTAATGGCCTGAGCTTTCGATATCAAAGGCAGAGAAAACATTCAAGGCATAATATGTGACATGATCTGCTCCATGGGGGCCACAGGAGGCAGTTTTGAAAATTTAGTTACTATAATTACTACCTTTACTATACAAAGATAAGGCTATCAAATACTGAACACACCAAATGACTATCATACTTGGTTCTAAAGTTTTGTGATGTCTATTCTCTTATGTATTTTATTGTTTTTTTACTCAATATTTTTGCCATTATCTCAATTTCAAATTTGACTCCTTTGGCCCCCATGGATCGTATCACATATTCACTCCAGGTACTTCTCTTTATGGATATGACCCAAATGGAAAGTTTCACAATATTTTCTATGGTGACTTGAACACCAGTCAGGTAAAAACATGGTACAAATTTACTGATTACAAAATTTCTCTTGATTTTGTTGTTTTCTTTTGGAGATGCATTTACTTACGGAGGTAGATGGCCAATCCTCTGTCCCTCATATTGTTTCACCATGTCTAGTCCATAGATTTCAAACAATTGGTATGGGTTGACTGCTACTAAAATGCTACCTGTGTAAGTCTGAAAGTAAGCCAAAGGTACATGATAAGATGTGATCAGAGAAGCTGGTAATTCATTTATTATTATTTTTTTGATTATTGACTTTTTTGTGAAATATATAATATATAGGGACTAAATTAATACTTTTGCATCAAGGTTTACTTTTGCATCAATGTTAAACAGTTACCAAACACTTTGTGAAGTCAAGGTTTACTGTTTTGGAAGTGAGGGCAGGGCTTCAATAAATGAGGGAAATTATGGGGAAATCAAGTGAAAAACAATTTAAAAATCGTAAAAGCAAGAAACATACCTTCATAAGAATTTGTGAAATGAGAGAATTTTCTCAAAAAAATACATCATGTGTTTCAAGAAATTCAACATCTTGAATAAATGCAAAATTGTGTCATGCAGTACAAAACTGTCAAACATGCTTGAAAATGCATGATACTGTAGCGTAAAGCACCTTCAAAATGAGTTTAATAAATTCTTAATTTCAACCTTATATAGCTCGGGTGGCCTAAAAGAAAAGCATCAGCACCAATATCATTCACTTTCTTTTCATTTTTTTGGTATGTTTTTTGAATTTTGGTGACACCAAAATTTCAGAGCTAAATATCATATCATAACTACTTTTAACTAACTTAATGTTTTACTACTTACATATATATTGGCTTTTGCATATCTGGATGATAAGTTAAACAATATAGATCCTTCATGAAGATCTCTGTGAATCAGAAACAAATAAAATCCATATATTAAATTATCAGCCCTCAAATTAAGGATCTGAAGGGGCACGGCAACTTTTTAAGGGCAAGTTGATAATTTGTTTGTTTGTTTACCCAGGTTGGTCCGTGAGGAACACATGCTAATCCATGGAAAACCATGGACCGTTCCAAGCTCATACAAATGCACAAGCCTGGATAGCCAGTGTAGGCTAATATATGCATGTTGGCCTAGATAGCTTTGATAAACAAAGCAAGAAATGGAAGAAAATAGCTAGGAAAAAGAGAAAAGAGAGAAGGCCACTCCCAAACACAATTGTACAATTTTACTCTTAGCCCTTACTTTGTGAGAAAAAAGCAAAAAATGTGTGAGGCCTCACACATTTTTTGCTTGCTTCTGTAAGGTATCATTGCATTTGCTCACACTTGTAAAAGGGTTAGACCCGAAACGTCGTGTAATTTAATGTATTTTACATTATTATCAGGCGCTGTGCCAAACTTTGTTTACCCAACTGTCGACCATATAAATAACCAGCGTCACACAGAACTTCGACCTCTATATATATATAGAATGTATATACTTGTATATGCATTTCTGTTAAGTTGAAACCATGACAAATTATCCGTCTGATGATCGGTATACCCAATGATCGTAAGTGAGGGTATGCTGTGAAACTAGTAGTAACGGTTGCCTTTTCCAGAGGTCTATACTTTGAATTTGTTTCTTACGCTCACCTGTAATGGGTTTGAGCACTTTTAATTCCAAAGTTAGTCACCTGAAAAACAATACTTGTTATATATATATATATATATATATATATGGTAAGTGGAGTGTAATTAGGCACATTTAATATCATGCCTATTCCATGTTATTTTGTACCAGTTCTGTGATTGGTTACTTGGTTACTTGGATCTACAAGTGTATTAATGTGTAGTTCAATGGCTACTTGATTTTAGGGGTGTATCAATGTGTATTATGTGTCAAAAATTGACATCTAAAATCAAAAATAATAATAATGACACAATGGTATCATATCCATATAATTCCTATATATATAGTAGGCCTATTCATCATTTTAGGTGTGTCAGATAAGAAAGGGCAAAGTTTAGGAGTTAATCAGTTAATTACAGATTGATTGATATCATGCACTAATAGAAGAGAAGGTGTGAACTTTGACTATCAAACTACCAAATGTATTAGGTTAACATGCTTATACGTCTTTGCTATGTCATATACACGTATAAGTATAACTTGATTGCCAGGTCTGAAATTGCAATAACAAAGCAAATGATGATATGAGTGCCCATACATGTAGGTGCTTAATCATAATCTCACTTCTAACCTACAAATTAAAATAACGACAAACATGAGAAATCAAGAGTGATATTTTAGCCTATACACATGATTTTAAATGCTTAGTTTGTGGCAACTTGATGATTGTTGTTATCAGAAAATAATGTAAAATAAGGGCTTTTGGTATTTTTTCTAAAAATTGATCAAATATAATTATGATATAAATTTTTACTCCCAATTAGTTCAAACTAAAAGAAAATAAAGAGTGATAATTCGGCCTACACACGATTTTGAATGCTTGGACCTATGTCTGATCATTTATTGATTGTTGTGAGTCGGAATATATGTAAAATAATGGTTTGTGTTAATTTTTAACTCTGGTAAAATAAAAAAAAGTATTGTTCTGACATTGGGAGTAAGTAGAATTGAGCAGAATTTTGATTAATTTATATCAGTGGCATAGCGTGAGTCATCCTATGGGGGAGGGCACCGACCATGATTGGGGGGGGGGCAGGCCTGATGGGGGGACATAAACCATTTTTCTGCAATTTTCCTATGGGATGTTCTAAATTTTCAAAATTGATTGGGGGATGTGCCCCACCCTCCACCTTCGTTGCCAATATGACGCTATGCCATTGTGAAAAATACTTGTATGTTATTGAAAATTTTATTTTGAGAATTCTTTTGTCAAAATTAAGACCTGGCATGTTGAATTTAGAAATTGAGATGGGTAGGTACGGAGGTGTACCTCGAGAAGAAAGGTTTTGTAAAGTTTGCAACTCGGGTTTAGTTGAAGATGAGTTTCATTTTGTACTTGTATGTAATTTTTTTGTTATTGAGCGACAACGCTTCATTCCCCAATATTTTTATCAAAATCCTACCACTTTTAAATTTTGTATACTAATGCAAACTACAAATAATTATATTTTAAATAATTTGAGAAAAATTTTGTTACTCGCATGTAAGAAAAGAGATAAATGTTTAAGCGAATTATAATAAATTATTTCCTGTTATTATCAATGTATTTTGGGGTCGGTGGCCTATTATACTGTAAATAAAATCCTCTTTTGAGGAACGAAATTGTAAATTGTATTATAAGCGCTCCAAATGAAGAGAGTTCAGATTCAAAAACCGATATATTCATTTGTCTCAATTTGAGATATAGACAAATATAACTTGGCAAATACAAAGAACATAATAATAAAATATGTACTGTTTTTGACCAAAGTTTAAAAAATACATGTATACATTGGATTTTTGAAAAATTCAGACGTAGGTGGCCTCAACACAAAATGTTTACAAATGGTGTTTATCAGCTTTTGTATACAAACCCTTAAAATGCACATAGCAAGAACACTGGTGTCCAAGTGTTCAAGAAGATTATTCCCAGTTTTCTTTCCATCTGATTACGACACCTGTATTATCAACTTATCATTGTCCTCTATCACTGTTGAAGGTGATCCAGGTGCTAATTGTGTTTGTACTGGTCAAGATTAGAGGACATATCTTATCATCAGGAAGATTCTGATGATCTTCTGAGGAAACAAGGAGATGTGTGCTATCTGGGGATTCCCTATATATATCCATATTATGTCTGTGGCTAGGTTTCAGTTTGACAATCTTATTTGTTTTCAGGTTTTCTAGGGCTTTCTATGCATGAAACAAATGCCCCTTGTTTTGGTTATCATAAGCTTCTTTTATCGGTTATTAATTTTTTATGTTAAACTTCAATGACATAAAGCCATAATGCACGATCTTATAATATAAAATTGGTTAATTTTTTTTTCAAACCTGATTTTTTTGCATATTTGTAATGTTTACACAGGTCCCAACTTGCACCTAAATGGAATCGGCTAAATTTGTTGTCTTTGTAGGTCAAGAGAGCCAAGTTCGACATATTATCATAATTTAAAAATTATGATAATATGTCCTCCCATAGAAATGCGTGTTAAATGGCCAAAATAACCAGTTCTTTCACTTAATACCTTGTTATTTCAACCTAAAATGGACAGCAAACCTTCCCGTCAGTTATAACTAATATTATTTCAACATTTTGAATAAAGAATAACAAAATCAAACTTTGATGGAAATCGTACATTAAGGCTTTAATAGCCAAATGGTATAATTTCGAAATGTTCGGTTTTCATATCATTACCATACACTATATAACTGTATTAACCAGCTCTTAATCAGCACTGGCAATCAGTGGGTCAGCGTTAATTATGATCACTTGTATTGCTGAGTGTGCTGATTGCATATGTGGAAGAGGCAGCGATTTCATGTAACACACTACCTCGCGTCACATGCTGAAGATGACTTCTGCGCATCACACATTTGCAATGACATGCCAAATCATATGGCCCTGGCAGTGTCCATTGCATGACTGTGAAAACTTATCAATTGATTGATTGCTTGATTTCAAATTCATGTCTACTGAATGATAAATTTGTTTTCCCCTAAATATTATTTATTTGTTCTTTGTCTAGAGCTTTCTGAGCATCATATAGGTTCTTTTATATGGAGAACACTGATATCCAGAGATACACATGTATACTCTTGTACGGAATCCAGTTTTATTACTTTATTTCAACCATTTGAAGGTAATTTCCTTATTACCTGCAGCAGTAATGCACTGGGCTATTCCAGAAAATAAAAGCACTCCGCTACAGAGGGCACTGGAATTCCACACTCTTTTTCCCAAAAAATATATTTGTCCTCTATAGGGGGGTCTTTTATTTTCTGAGGGGCTTTCAGAGTTATGCTGGGGCTTAATGGCTAAAATCGCCAAAAAAAGCGGTCGATTTTTCATGATTTTTAACAAAGTGCAGGGGGCTTCAGCCCCAAAGCCCCCCTGGACATGCCACTAGTACAACTTTCAATTGGCATTGATTTCCCTTACCTGAGTTGTATCATGTCATCAATAGCCTCTAATTCTATGTTGTCATGGCGTATACGTACATTGTTCTGTGGGTCCATGATGTCATAAGTCTGAAATTATTACAATTATGATATTAATAATAATAAATAATAAATAATAAATAATAAATAATAAATAATAATGATACAATTGAACATCATTTAGCACACAATTGTCAGGGATTTGGATTTAAGTTTGTGTTAACAGGATTTGTTTCTTTTTCACATCTGTAAATCTGAACTTATTGATCAAATGATTTTTGCAAGCTGTGGAATGAAGGGCCGTTCATGACTAACAAGGTTAGATCTTGGTATTTGAACTGCAAGGTTATGAGATGTAATGGAACAACAGAGATGAGGGTCAATCTGGAGTTTGCTAGGCAGTAGTTGGCCAATAACTCTGGAGCAATACCACAGTACATTCGATGGAACATAGGAGTGGCACCAACTGCTTTGTGGTGGACAAAAGGCTGAACTTGATTGGAGGTGGGAGCATTCCCAGGGAAATCTATGATGTGAATAGCATGCCTTTGGATTGCATTTAACTTTTACAGCGATGTAGCACTTAGTATTTTCAGTATTATTCTATTTTCTTCAATATTGAAATATTCTCAAAGATAAAATCATTGCAAAATACTGGATATCAGTAGTAGATGTCAGCTCTGCCATATCTCCTGTCCTTCTTACTTTGCATACAGGATATTCAATCCTAAGTCCTACTCCAATTGACTCTCTAACATGACCAGGCAGAGTATACATAGAGTCTGCCTCAGGGTCAAATGACCCATACCCTTCTTACCTTTCCATCCACAGGACATTCAATCCTGAGTCCTACTCCAATTGCCTCTCTGACACGCCCAGGTAGTGCATACATAGAGTCTGGCCCAGGGTCAAACCACACCAATGACCCCTGTAGAATAAAAACATAAGAATTAACATTCATATGAGTGGACCATAGATTTTATAACTAACCAACATTTTTAAAAATGCTGCTTTTACACAAACAAAACCCACCTCTTCTACTTCCCCATCATACCTTAACTGCTACCCCGTACTGGTACATCAGAATATTACAAAACAGGTCCCAAGTTCAAATCTTCAATTATCTGCCAATTTGTTTTATGTGTTATGTATTGGGACAGTTAAATAATGTTGGTTGTCATTTTATGTTTTCAATTTATTCAGAGGTTTGAATGAACAATTGATCCAGTTTTTAAATCCCACATTTGATCAGATACAAAATAAGTATTTCAAACCAATTTTCAAATTTTTCGTTTTCTCAAGCACAGGGTGCTATTTTGTTTAAACAAGTAGGCCCTACTTAAGGTCTAGGGGTTCCTAGTGGAAAGTTAGGTAGGGGATATGTGGCAGATACGGGTAGCATCTTGTATAGCTTGTATAGGTTTACCTATGGGTCACAAATTTCAGAAATTGATTTAGAGTTATCTTAACACATTCAATCCAAGGAACATTCATTCCTAAGTTTGAATGTCATTCAACCTTCACACATTTCTCAATTTTGCATTGTTTTTCACAAAATTTGGCACAATTTTTCTCATTTTGACCAGTAATTATTTTAAAGTCCAGAGCATTGGTATGTTTTAAGGTCCTTTTTAGTCAAATTTGGTATATTTTCAGGATCAGTTTTCAGAATTCCACTCAATCCAAAATCAAGAACCCGGGCATGTAGGCTATAGTGAGCAAATAGTTGTTTCCATAATATTATTTGACCACTTATGTCTACTGAATTATCTGCATGCTCTCTGAACACATTTTAAACAGGTTACTAGTATATTTTGGGTTTTGGTTCTGCTAAAACCCTTTAACAACATATTAATTATTGAGTTTTATAAAGGTTGTGAAAACATCTGAAAACTTTTTGTATGAAAAAACACTACAACAACATTATATGTCAAAATGTTATTGTAATATATAGAATTGCAGATTATGTAATACTATAAGTAGTGTTGAAGTTTAATTTAAATTATTCTTATTGTAAAACATTTTTTGCCAAATATTTTGTCAACAGTAAGTTTTCAAAAATGTTTTTGAATGCATGAAAATATTTTCTGGCAACCTTTTGAGAATGTCGAAATTGTTTTGTGTTTGCTGGGCTATGTGATGTGATCAAGCAAAAGTTTGATGTTGTGGAACTAGATTTGAGAGATTTTATTGTGTTATATTTAGGGGAAACTTCTAAATTTTTGACTTAATTATGTTGTTTTTGCAGTGAAATAAAGTCATTACAATGTGTAAAAATATCTAGTTAAGTTCAGTTTAGGAGAAAAATAGGTTTGTCTCAAAGCTCACAAGTGGTTTAAAAACAAATGCAAAATGCAATTTTTTTATTATTATTCCTGACTTGGTATTTTTATGGTATTTTAAGAAAAAAAATCAGATTTTCGTTCAATTTTTTTTCTTTTTTTTCAAATCGTGTGATTTTACAAATGCACGCGCAAGCTTTGAGACAAACCTTTTTTTGGCCTTATAGGCCTAAATTACACTAACATAAACGTGATACAACCATAATAGGTTAAAATTTAATAGGTTATAATTTAAAAATATATTTTTAAATATTTTATTGTTTTAAGTTTTGTTATTGTTATGTTCATTATGCAGAATGTCAAAATTTATTATGGTTCAGATCATTTTGGTAGGATTTTTGGTCTAGACAGGTCTAGATCATTTTGTCATAATCATGGTCAACATAATTTTATGTGTCATTGATGCAACTATCTAGGTCATTAAACTGAGCAAAATCTCATGTGTTTCCATATCTACATAACTACCATTCAAATAATACGTTGCTATTGCTAATTAGAGTTTTTAATTTCTGGAAGCTACCACATTTAACCATCCAACCAGTGAGTTGAACCAATTTAAAACTAGCCTATGTAACTAAGGAGGAGTAGTGTACTTTGAACCCAGAGACTCCCTATAACCACTATATGCAGTGTATGACAAGAAATGTCAACATTTCAAGCTTTTAGGGCTACTATTACATTGCTTATTTTTAATGTATGTGTGTATGGTAGCTATGCACGTACACGTAAAGAAGCATTCATATTATAATTGCCCTCATTTTCAAATTTTTACCCTTTACAGTATAAATTTTAGAATCATTAACAATCAGAAATGTTATGTTTCAAGCATACATAAGTCATTTTGATTATAAGTAGTTCATGGTTATTCATAATACATTACCAAATAATATCTTGTTCTGTAAGTGCACTTATCCAAGAGGATACTCAAGTTTGGTTTGGATATAGGGATGTGCTGCTGAGAATTTGAAAGTGGACCCATCAATATACCAATTTTTAAAGTAATTTGGACCAATTGATATACAAAAAGTCATTTTTTACTCCTACCATGCCTACCCCTGCATGAAAATGTAAAAATGTACCCAAGAAGGTTTGAAAAATTAACAAATAAAAAAAAACTCTTTCATGTTAAACTGTTCAAATTAGTCAATTTTTAGGGACGTTACACAATACTACCCCCAGTGAACACAAAAATGTTTTTTGAAACATTATAAATATGTTATAACATGCTTTGGTTTTGGTTTGGTCAAAATGTTTCAATTACATTCAAATGTCAGATTAGGTAAAAGTCATGAAAACATTTTTAAAATGTTTTGTATTAAAAAACACTGCAACAAAATTTTTAAAATGTTGTTAAAATATAATATTGTAAAATATTTTTGGCAAATATCTTTCAAAAATATTTTTGTCAACACTTAAGGGGTGGGGTATGGACGTTTGGACAGTATTTATTGTGGGACATTAGAGCACATCAGACATATCGAATTGCATTCTGAATACAAAGAATGTCATTCTGATATCAAATAATTTTGATTTTTTGAAATTCGCAATTTAATACACATTTTATGGCAAATCATTAAAAATCAATATTTTTGATATTTAACAGTACTTGAAGTAAACTTTATAAATCTGATGATTTATACTTAAAGTGTATGTAGGTGGGATGAAAAGCCGACGATCAATTGAAAATTTTGACCTTTCGTATTGAAGCTAAGGATTTTTTCCATAAAACACCAAAAAAAATTAGGTCTTTTTGGGGAAAAATCCATATCTTCAATATGAAAGGTCAAAATTTTCAATTGACCGTCGGCTTTTCCTCCCTGCTACATTCACTTTAAGAATATATCATTAGATTTGTAAAATTTACTTCGAGGACTGTTATATATCAAAATTTGAAAATATCAAATTTTTATAATTTGTCATAAAATTTGTATTATATTGTGATTTTCAAAAAATGAAAATTATTTGATATCAGAAAGACATGCTTCGTATTCAGAATGCAATTCGATAGGTCTGAGGTGCTCTCATGTCCCACAAAAAATACTGTCAAACGCATAATAAACGCTCATTTTAGATCCCTTAAAGAGACACTCACAGATGTTAAGTTTAACTGCTTGATAAAATAATAAACAAGCATACATAAGTCAATTTGATCACAAGTAGTTCATGGTTATTCATAATACATTACCAAATAATATCTTGTTCTGTAAGTGCACTTATCCAAGAGGATACTCAAGTTTGGTTTGGATCTAGGGATGTGCTGCTGAGAATTTGAAAGTGGACCCATCAATATTCCAATTTTTAAAGAAATTTGGACCCATTGATATACCAAAAGTCAATTTTTTTTACTCCTAAATGTAGCCAGACGATATAAAAATCTCATTTTTTTAGAATGTAGGAGGATGAGGCTGTGGATCACAAAATGTCCCTTTAAAGCATTTTATACCTTTATATAACACAGTCACAACATAAACATTTTGTGTTTGATGGGTAAGTCCACTTTTTCCATGTAAACCCATTATTTATGAAAAACATCCACCTTTTGGGAAGTTCTGCACCCCCTGCACAAAATCTATGACCCTGATCAGGAGCTTCTTTCCAAGCAATTTCAGTATTATGGCAAGAATTTGCCTTGACATGCATAACAATTGTGGGAAGATTTGAATTTTGGTACGAAATTAAGTTTGCTCATTGCTTGAGAAATAAACATTTTACATGACCTACACACTGGTCAATAACAGGCAAGCTTACTGATAGCCTGTGGTCATTTCTGACATTATTAACACTAATTAATATATGCACAATTACCCCAAGACAAAACAACTCAAAGGCCAATACAAAGGTTGCCACAGAAGAATGTGCACAGCTTTTACCATTTTAATATTTACATTTTTGTCTTTTTTTAGGCTTTGAAGTAGGAAAAATAAAATAAAAACATTAGTGTATTCACATTTATAGCCTTTTCAACTAAATATAAACAGCCCCATTTTACTTCTGAGACAAACCTAGTTTTATGGGTTTTTGTTTGTTTTTTGTTTGTTTGGGGTTTTTTTTTTTTTTTGGGGGGGAGTGCATTTGATACACAAATGTTTGACTCAATATAAATATGTTATAAAAATACAAAACATCAGAAATTTTATGATTGTGTATCATATAGAAAATAAATAATAATGAACAGGTATCAGTATCCTTATTTCTCATCTTTCTTGTGTCATATTTTTTTTATTGTTTGCTTTGTAACATCCTAACTATCGATGACCCTTTCACAGTAATTTGGTTCACTTTGGGGAATCTGTCAGGAGTCAGGTGTGCTGCATCTTTTCTCATTTTTGTTGGAATTTTCAATCAAATATTGATCAATCAAGTGATTGATCACTTGTTCAATCAATTAGTCAATCAATCAATGATCACCACTATATCATTTAAACCAGTAGGGTGCCAGGATTTGGGGGGGGGGGGGCATGGACGAAAAGTGAATTTCAGGGGGGTCACCAAATTTTGCATAAATTGCTGCCACTGCACTCAACCATCCAACAAGCCAACCAACCAACTAATCAATCAATAAATTAATCAATCAATTCATCTATCAATTAACTACTGCCAAACTACTTTTCCGTTTTAATAAACTCACCAGCTCCATGGTGGCTTGCTAATATTCCACTCCTTTTGTCAAAAAATGTATATTCCTCTTGAAAATCCAATAAAGTTCCTGGTAAAATCAAGTATCAATCCTTAGACAGTCTGTATCTCATATCATCCTAGCACTCCATTCCAGTTCATATGCCAAGTTACATTACATCCGCTGCCTCACAAGGCCAATGACTCTATGTACGATAGAGTGACTGCCTTCAAACAAACTTTCTGGTCCGTTTCACAAGACGTGGTGGTGGTAGTGGTGTCGGCAGTCAACTCTGGTGTCAATAAGATGGACTCTGGGTAACACCCGACCGGATTCCATATACTCTGCTCGTGGACTGTGTGTGTGTATATTCTATTTGCACAACCTATATTGTAGACATAGAGATATGAATTACTGATAAGGGTTGAGGGACATCCTTATTCTACACTATAGCAAGTCCATTTTATGACTTATATAAAACTGATGTCAGATACTAATATGGGGTTGAGTTGATCACGTAATTCATGAGATGACACAGGTGTGGACAAATAAAGATGACACAGTTTTTTGAGAAGCAGTGAAAATTTAATAATTCTGTGACCCAATCAAAGTAAATTAAGAACAATGTCACCCAAAGTTGTTTGAGAGTTGTAAGCTGATTTACATTGAAATCCTTTTTTTTTTTTTTTTTTTTTTAATATATGAATTAACCCAATGTTTTTATTTGACTTTTGTAAGTCAAAGCTGATTAAAAAAAAAAATTTAAAGAATCAAAAATCTAAATTTACTTTTCAAAACATTTTCCTCAGTTTGCTTTATCTGGTCACATATCCTTAGTCTGTGTAAGTTGGACCCATCCCTGAATTGTTGCAATAGAGTTGGTGATCATGCAATTTTTAACAGCAGTCGCTCATGTGACATCAACAATTCGAAAACTCGAAACGGTAGGAAGTCTTGCAATTATAATCAACACTTAACTAAATTAAATTGAAAACAACTTCATTGAATTGATAACAACTTCCCTGGATTTGAACCTGGCTCAAAGTTTACTACTCTTTTCCTGATACCAGACAATTATGTAACTACTTTTTCAACATCAAGGGCGATGAAAATGTTCAATAATATCAAATTATAATTTGACTGCTCAGTGTCACAAAGGGGTAAGTGTAATAGCTGCCATATGTATGAGTACAATATACTGTGTGTAAATGGCTAAAATGTTCACAGGGCAGCTATTGCACTTGCCCACTTCTGGCACTAAGCAGTCAAATTATACAAACAAGGGAAAGAGGCTTATGCATCATAAACTGGAACATAGAAACATTCAAACATTACAAACTAGCGCACAAGATCAAATTAATGATGCTTCATCATTATTCTTAACATATCAATATACAGGGGAAAGAAGAATTATACATCACACACATTCTCTTGGTCGGGCTGACGTCACAAAGGGAAATAGCCTTGTAAAACCAGTGTGCGCATGTGCAGTTCCCCTTTCTCGAGCTGGTTGCTATGCGGGCGCTTGTGCAAAGGGGACGAAGGGGACAATGTTCCCGGATGACCGACCGAGTGAATGTGTGCTGTGTGCGATGCGGAATTCTTTCCCCTGTATAGTCAAATTATAGTTTGTCCCTTCTCAAGTTGAAAGTAACACACGTTGTATTTCTTAGTGGCAGATTCAAATCAGTGCATTTACATGGCTGCAACGCCAGCATAAGAACAAATCCCTCTTCTTCGCGTATGTACATGCCCCACAGGATTAGGTTAGCTTGCATGATTCAAATCTGAAAACTGCAAAATCCAACATGAGACAAGACAGATTACATAACAAGTAAGATCTATCTGGGACTGTATTACAAATTTGTAGAAAGAGCAGTGGCAGTGCCAGGGGATAGGGCACTCCCCACCCAAAAAATGTTCACTATTTGTAGCTATTTGTGACAAAAATTGTCATATTTTCGGCAAATTTGGGTCAATTTTAAGACCTCTGAAATTCACTTTTACCCAGCAGTGTCATCACCAAGGAATCTCCTGTGCTGCCTCTGAGAAAGAGTAAAGGAAAGGTCCAAAGAGTTGGGTTTATCTGCAATGGGCACAAGCATGCACATGAAGACTGTGTATGCATAGCTCAGTTTGATTCATTGGTTGGCATAGTAAAAACTACTTGATATTTGTTACACATAAAGAGCGCATCCCCAGGGGGGTCACTCCCATTTTGGCCTGTACACCATCCGCGATAATCAACTTTTGAAAAGCACCCTAAACAAGGATTTAACCCTTGGCTAAAACGACACCCTAAACAGGGATTTCATTCCTAACATCAAATTTCATACCCTAAATTTCATTTCCGTGTATTTAGAAATTGCAATTTTGCTACTCTTTTTTCCAATTTTTCATGTTTTTGACACCCTAAATGCGATACGCGCGTATCGTGCCTACCCACGAAAAACTACCCTTTTTACGCATTTTCATTATCGCGGATGGTGTACAGGCCACAATGGGAGTGAACCCCCCGGGAGCGCATCATAGACCATGGAGTAAACATTGCTGCTTAATTACCATAATTAGTAAGACTATGTAATAGATTTCATCACCTTTATTACACTTTAAAATTACAACTGCTAACAATATAATACATCTGATAGATTTCCAGATGGATTGACAAAGATTACATACCACACATTTTTGCAGGGTTTTTACTATGTATTTACTATAGGCCCTAATGATAGTAAGACTTTGTAGTAAAATTATTAAAATTGAATCCCACGCTAATTGTTTTCTCATCTGCACTACCACTTACTACTGTTATCCAAATCATAAGACACTGATAGCTTTACTAAAATTTCATGCATACATTGTACCACAAACTCTTTTCCTGAGCTTTCTACCCTTCACCTAAACATTACTGCATGTGGATGATGTAAGCTGATGTACTTACCATAGTAAACCTCTGCAGACGGTTACATTCCACATTCCACACAAATTCTAGTCTATTTTCCATAAATCCATGCTTTTGTATTGTACTACATCTTGTATATTCCACATCAGTCAGTCCATAGAGCTGTCAACTCATCCTTGCTCCTTCCATCTGAATGACCTATGTACTTCCTATATAACCACCTGCCATTTGCATCCCTGACTCGTACACTTCATTGCTGGACATGTTAGTACTGTAAGTGGCAATGTAACAAATATGTATAGCTCAAAATTGGTTCTGTGAGATTTTGACCCAGAATCATGCTCCTGGATCATAAGAAATTGAAATGCCTCATGATAGTGGTGCTATTATTTGGCAGGCTTTATTCCAGTACACTGTGAAGCTTCTGTCCACTCATTTAGAGTGTGGTGTTGTGGTATTAAAATGTACATATTAATATTAATTTTGGACAGTAATCCAGAAGTCGATGGTTACATCTCGGACCTCTTATGATTTATTTTACTTATTTTTGAGAAGATATATGGTTATAATACTATGCAGAAAAAAATTGAAATATAAATTTACAAATTGAAACATAAATAATATGATAATAAATAGCTGCTAGGGCCTATTATGAGGTTTATTACACGTATCTTGATAAAGGTCCAGGATTGCATGTCAAGATCTCATGGATATTCAGAAAAAAAACCCCATTATATGCCAGATGCTTATGCAGTTAGGTCTATGAAAATGCATTTTTTAAAACATTTTCACTAAAAAGGTTGATTTGGGTGGGCACCCATGCCCCCCCCCCCCCATTTATCAAGATGAGTGTAATCTTAAATGGTCTGAAGAAGAAAGATGTTTTTTGGTCAATTTGTCAAATCAATTTTGCCACAGAGGAGACCCATATGCTTGATTTCACAGATAAGGGACCGTTCAATATTTACACCAGGGGGTGGGAGTTTTAAGGGGTAATCTGAATATTTGGGGGATGGTGAGGGGGAATCTGAATTTTTTTATTTGAAATATATGGGGAATGTTAAAATGAAGAAAAAGTGGAAAACATATGGGAATCCCAAAATCAAAGCAATTGCATGGTGGGACGCTTTTTTTTACAACCCTCCTTAGAGAAAATATTGAACAGTACTACTATAGGCATAGCTTCAAACCTCTAGTTTTAAACACTGACCATACAACCACTGCATGTAAACAAAATACACATATCATTTACAGATCATTCAACTTGATTAGGCACATGATGAATGGTCCAGCTAGATAATGGGATATATTATCTATGCAAATTTATGCGAATGACACTTACCGATTACTTTTGTTTCAGAGATGAGATTGGGCTATTCCAGTTGAAATCCATACACCCCCTATGGAGGACATCACCTTAATATCCCCCACAGGGAGTGTGAATTTCAAATAGGGCTACTTAAATGGGTGACTCAATATGAATTCTACATGCCCTGTGTGGAAGATTATGCTTCCGTCAATTGCAAGCCCGGCTACCAGGGACCCGGGCACTGTAGACACAATACCCGGGACTGTCACCCTGAAATTACCAGAAAGTACGTCCCCGGTACCCGGGACTGTACCCGGGATGTACAATCAGTCGTCCCGGTAGCGGGGCCATGAAAATACTCAAATTTTGGATTTGCTGATTAAAAACATTGAAAATTAATACAGCACTTTGAAACCCGGCTGGCATGGGCGGGGACAGTACCGGGGGTTTCACCCACAATTTGTGCCCCGGTACCCGGAACAATACCAGGGGCATAGCGGGGATTATTACAATTGCCTTTGGTAATCTCCCCCGCTACGTCCCCACTGTGCCCGGGTCCCTGGTAGCCGGGCTTGCAATTGACGGAAGCATTAAGGTCATGTCTAATTGGGAATGTAAGGATTTCAACTGGAATAGCCCAACTTAAGAACAGCTCATGTGGAAGAATCTTCTAGTGATGAGATGCAAGTTCATACACAGTGCAAAGTAGACATTAATTAATGCAGCATACCACATAATTTATGCATACATAAACATTGGAAGTACCAACTCCAAAAATACACTGTGCACATGCATGACCTAAAACAGAAACACAGTTGTTTCCTGAACTTGGTCAAGTTATTCCTGAGGACTTATTCAGGGAAGTTTTTCAACAATTTGCAAATTGAGTTCAAAAAGCTAATTTTTGTAGCCAAAACTTGCTATGGGGAAATATTTGGAGTAATTATTTTTTTTCTTGATTAGTGGGTAATTTTGCTGGTAGATTGGAGGTGTAAAGAAAACATTTGGTCACACATGTGTACACTTTTTTATTTGAATGCTGATTGGTACCATTTTTCACTCACACACGTTTTGTGCCCGTTTTGTGATGTTTCATCTTGTAATAATGTCAACAGGACTGTTCACTAGTCCTGTGGTTTAATAGTAATCCTAAAGTTTGTTAGTCCTAAGTTTCCCTAATCCTAAAGTTCACTATTCCAAAAATCAGGTTCGCTTGTCCGGGGAAAAAAGGGGTTGCTAGTCTGACTAAATAAAACAGAGTCATTAGTCTATAAGTTAGGGTTAGGGTTGGGGTTAAAGTCAGGGTTAGGGTTAGCATTGGATGGTTAGGATTAGGTGGTACTACACTTTTCAGACTAGCAAACCCTTCATATTTTTCAGACTAGCAAAGCTTAGGATTAGCGGACCCACCCCACGTCACCACTAGTATTTTACATAATAAAATCAAAGACCATTTCAAAATTTCAAAAAGTTCAACCTTCAAATTGTCCCCTTCTTCCTATGAAATAAGTCCTCAATATTCCATCACAGTATTCTTACCTTAGTCCAAATTATACTTGGTAAGAAGGCTTAACATCCTTGTACACTGCAATACACACCAGCTCAAGTTACAGTGAAGTAAAACTTGAGACAACTTATGGTTTAAATGCAAACTGCTTGTTTAATTAAGATAGACTGATCGTTTGTATATACTATACACAAATGCTTCAGTGGTTTAGAATGGCTTAAGTCAATTAGGACTGTTTAATGTATATTTTGTACTATTTATATTTAACTTGAATGTTGTAGAGCATTAAGTCGCTTTTATTTCAATATGGAAAAATTGAAAACTTATATTTGACATTATGATTTGATCTATTCGGACCAAAGTTGGAAATTTTTGAAAATTGATTATTCTAAATGTGGTTTGGTATCTACCCTTAGGCCAAAAAAATGCTTGATTGTACTTATCCGACTGACTCGAATCTGGAAAAAAGTTAATGTGAAAAAGAATCCCAACCCTAATGTTGGAAATTCCAGAAAAAGTGTTTTGTTTCTTTCAAAATTTCCTGAAAAGTGTTTTTACACTTTTTAACTGTTTCAAAATCTGAATGAAGTTAACAGTAGAGAAATATCAAAATTCATACCTATTTGGGCAATATATTACGCTAATTTGCACCCTACATGATTTGGCTATGACTTTAATTTCACTTTGACCCCCACCCCCCCCCAATAAAAAAAATCCTACATGTAGTGCCACCACTGCTATACTTTTGAAGGTCCTGTGGTTCTTGAGTTATATTGTAAAGAGGGCTGAAACAACAACACTTTTGTAAAACGTACATAACTCATTAAGAAAAATAAATCAAGCACATTTTCAAAGTATATGCTTTGTCGAATGAACATCAATGTGTTATTTTTCAATAATATATTGATTTAAATAATGAAAATCAATTTTTTTTGGCTGCTTCAACCAACAATATGCTCCGTCATGTACCCTTAAATGATCATAAGGAGTGCGATTTATCCCAGTGATTTATCACACTCCAAATCATTAAGCTTATACTTGCACTCGTATATCAATCACACTCTTATTTACAAAATAGCACTCCTCACAAGTTTGAGGTGGGCTTTAACACACCTCAATTTTTTAAAACTCAAAGCCTGTATAGTCAGCAAACAAAATGTTATTACTCACTTGCTACTGGTAGGTATAAAGCATCCAGAAATTACTGTATATCTGGTAGGTCATAAGCTTATACTTCAATGTAAAATCTAACATGACTAATAGTAATACTACTTACAGGCACTGTATTTAGGGTAACTTAATCATGTTTATAAGTCAAACACAGAGTCATATTCCATTTCTTATTCTGAAAACTACTCTATCCATCTACCATAAGGCCAAAAAAAAAAAAAAAAAAAAAAGTTGTTTGTTTGTCCTCCACCGCCCGCTCCTCAGATTAAGGCCTGACCAATATTTTTTTTTCATTTTTTTAAAAATGAAAATAAGTAAAATTCAATTTTTTTTCGATTTGGAGTATCTCTGGACCTAGCTAGAGCTAAATGCTAAGATCTTTCATGGTTGAAAATTAAAAAAAAGCACCCCAAAAACATTTTGTGTCTTCAATATGCAAAGTTAAAACTTCATGTCATAGTCTATTTGAAATCATTAAAAGACAATGACATGAACACAAATTATAACTTTAACTGCATATTAAAGAAACAAAATGTTGGGTTTTTTTAAGTCACCATGAATGATTGTAGCATTTAGCTCTAGCAAGGTCCAGGAATACGCCAAATCCAAAAAAAAAAACAATCTGCCCGCCCACCCGCACGTCCTCTTTCAAAGCTGTGGAGGACAAACAAACAATTTTTTTTTTTTTTTTTTAGCATAGGTGAGAAGTACCAATTTGGTAACTTGATAGTTGAACTCATTAAGATCAAAATCTGTAATTTAGCTAAAATTCACCCTGATCACAAATTAATGTTTATTTTGACAGTCTAGCATATATAATATAATTTTGCTTTGTTACTTTTTTTAAAACTTTTTTTACCATGAATGTTGCACTCTAATTTCATACTATTTATTAAAAAATATAAAAAAATCACAACAAATTTATTTTTGATCCCATAACTATTCGTTTTGATGAGATTTTGATTAGGTATATTATCACTTTGAACCGACAATCTTATCAAAATGAATAGTTTCCATTTTATTTTATCAAGTAACTATTTAAATTGACAAGATCTCCAACTCATTATTGACAAGATTCTGTTAAGTCCCCCTCTGACTATTCAAATTGAATTTTTTTGGTCATTTTTGACAAGACAACTACTCAAATTTGATAAGAACCTACAAATGTATTAATTTTTTTAAATGACATGGCAATCTTATTAAATTTGATGAGTTTCTTGTCATTTTGATAAGAATTTCCAATTCATTTTGAAGAGAAATCTATTCATTTTGAAGAGATATCTGTTCATTTTGAAGAGAAATCTGTTCATTTTGAAGAGAAATCTGTTATGTCCCCATCTGAAGTTTCTATTCAAAGTGTGCTGTGGGTGGGATGTGTTTTGAGATACAGTCTGTACACACTGATCAGTTGAATGAGAGGGAGGGGGGAATTCAAGATGAAATAGCTATATAGGTGTAGGGCTAGCACTTTCATAGTAAGGGCATTTGGTGAGAGCAAAATGTAAATAGGGTCATGAGAGCATGAATTTTGGCATTCAGTGAGAGCAATCTGTTGAAAATATGGGGTATTTGAGTGAGAGATGAACTGTTTGGACTGGGATCTTTGGGTGAGAGCCAAAATGGCCCCTCAGATCAGAAGCCACAAACATTGAATTTCTATATCTCTAAATATCTTCAAATGGCTTTGATTTTTTGTTTCAAAATTGAAAACAAGTAAAAAAATCAGTTATAAATGTCATGCTGTTCAAATTGAAAAATAAAGGCCTTTGGGTGACAGGGTGACAGATCGAATGGAAAAATAAGGGGTCTTTGGGTGACATAGCATAATTTATCTTTGAAGAGAAATACGAGGTCTTTGGGTGACAGCAATACTGGAAGAGGTGGTGTTAACAGCCCTACATACTGTGTCACCTCCAAAATGGGAGCACCCCTTCACCTATGGGTTTAAGTGACATAGAAACACCATAAAAATGCATTCAAATGCAATTACATGTTTAAGTGAAGGGTGGGAGGTAATGCTATATGTCTATACTCATTTGGCGGTTTTGCACAGTACCTGAAGAAGAAGAATTAATGGTACTGTGAAAAGATCTACATTTTTTGTTCTTAACTTTTTCTAAGTTAACTTACCTAAAAGTACCCAAAACGTTTTTTGGTGAAATCATATGTCTTTTGGCCTCAACTGACATCATGCATTATACATTTACCGTATTCCTTCCATTAAGCACCCAGGTTGCTTAACAATTTTGAGTGGGCGCTTATTTTTTGCATTGTTTAAGTCAACAATACGTAAAAAAAGGCCTGAAATATTCATCCATCATCATTAGTGTGTCATATATTTCAGACCATGATTCACATATGCATGGGCAGTTAACAAACTAATATCACATTTTACTTCTTGTAAAGTCACTGGGTGGGCGCTTAGGGGCATGTGGGCTGCTACTAGCTGTTAATGGAATGAATACGGTATATGTTGTAGTTTCAGTGTGACACGATCTGGTTCATGCAAGCCAAAAGCAGCAAATTTGAGATTGAGATAAAGACAAAAACATGGAGTAAGAAAAACAATAAAATACATAAGAAACTAGACAGCACAAAACTTCCTAACCTTAGAACCAAGTATGCCAGACCTTTGGAGTTTTCAGTATATGATAGCCTAATTTTTGTACAAGGTAATAATTATAGTAACTCAATTTTCAAAAGAGCCTCCATCGGCATCCATGGACTAGATTGTGTCACATATATGCAAATTATTATTTTTTAGTTATTATTAACTTCAATAAGTTAACCCGAAATGTTTATCATTGCATTATCTAAAATTTATCTTACATAAAACGCCCTTTGTAGCTTTACCTATAATCAACCTATGAACTTTCTCATGACGGGATATTCCCAACCTTCATTAGCCTATTTAGATGTTACAATTACATTCAACAGCAGAAAAGAATATCACAAACCAGCTAGATGTTCCTTATTTAGACAGCAATATATTCATATTTATGAAACGAATACATCATGAATGGGCTAATAACAAGAAAATGTTCATAAATGTATTAACAATAATTGGACTTGTGTATTACACTGCAACTATGGCTTCAGGAACAAGTTTCTTTCAAAAGGCTGCTGGTAAGTGTGGAATTGATAAGCATTTAAAAGTGGTATGAACATAAAAAATTAACTAATGATAACAGTTTTGCACAGTACCGGAAGAAGAAGAAGAAACTATGGATTGTTTGTTGTGTTAAGTTTCCTATGTTGTGCTAACACCAGCAAATGTGATTTTTTTTTTCAATAAAAACAAAGATTGAGGGTCAAACATCACTCAGCTTTTCTTACAATTACGAAGTTTTAGAAAATAAAGCCAAATCAAGCTCAAATAAGCTGTGGACTATTTTAACAGCATTGTACTGGTGAATAAAACTTTTAAAATTGATTTAGTGGCACCCTTTACTAATTGTCAGCACTTCGGACAATAGGGACTCACACAAAGGGAATAGAATTGCATCAATTATTTACAATAAAGTATATCAATGCATTACCAAAGCAATACAAAAAGTCTGATTTTTCCTTGTCTGCAAGTTATAATTTGTTACTCATACATTTGACCTGGGCCACTGTATGGATCTTTGAGTTTGTTTCAGTTAAGTTAACAATAATACCCTGCAAAAATAAAGACTTAAGGTGGTGTAGTTTTGTCAAAATCTGAGATTTTGAATAAACTATCTTAATAAGACAGTTACGATGGAAATATTAGTTGAACACATATGCGATGTTCATAACACAGTACGTACATGGAGTGCGGGATGGTTAAACACATACATCAAAGGGTCGTTCAGTATTACAACCGCAGGAGTAACATGTATTGGCGCTAGAAGTCAATTTTAATTTAATTTTCTTTCCCTCACTTGTTTGGCTCAAAATTGAAAGGGAACATATATCTAACAGTAAGAGCTATTAACATTTTATGGAAAAGAAATACTAATGTATTTTTATAGAAATGTTACAATATGGCTTTAAGATTAGTGACAATCACACTGATAATTTGAAAGGTACAACATGCACCTCTTCAAAGAACTTAAATACTTTTTACTCACCAACAGGGATCAAAAATTTTGTGTAAAAAAATCAGAGCTACACTGCTCATTATAGGTCTATTAATGCAAGGGGTAAAATAGCTTTTGCTGGGGGGGCTCACTTAACACGAATGACCATCAAGTATACTCCCCGAAAAGACCCCAGTCTTTGGACAGCGCAGCTCAGTGGCGTATCATAAGTCATCCTATTGTGGGGGCACCGACCATGATTGGGGGGGGGGGCCGCACCAGGCCTGGTGGGGGGGAACAAGCCATTTTTCGGCAAGTTTCCTATTGGATTTTCAAAATTTTCAGATCGATGCCCCCCCATGCCCCATTACGCTACGCCACTGGTGCAGCTCCCAAAGACCCCCTGAATTTGACCAAAACAGAGCGCTGAAATATCCTTGATTTCAATTATTTCAGCCCGATCCCTAAATTGCTCATTCCTAGCTCACATAAACGTTTTCCAGGCAATTTTCAACTAAGCTCGAAATTGGGCAAAAGTTTAGAATTTTTTTCAAAAGTTTTAGTCAAATTCAATCAATTTTGGCCCAAAAACGGCTGATTCTACGTAATTTTAGCACAAAATAAAAAAACACCCACAATGCAAAATCTGAGTATAGGTTAATTGGGCCCATAAAATTGCATTTGTTTTTGTCGGGGGAGGTACACTTTTGCTGGTAGGATGGAACTCATTTAGGGAGTGTTGTAAAAAAACATACACTATCATCGAATGCGAGACGTCTCACCCCGAAACCTATTCGCCCCAAAAAAGTTCACCCAATACACATTACATACCACGACCAGTTCGCCCCAATACACGTACATACCACGACCAGTTCGCCCCAATTGACTCACCGTGTATAACGTTGCCGTAGCGTGCATAGTACTATTTGATTTGATTTGTAGTAGGCCTAGTGTTAAACATGATGTAAATTACTTATAAATCGCCAGTGTAATAATTTATATAATATATGGCAAAACAAAACATTATATAAAAGAAAATAAAAACAACAAAAAACTCTTACTCTTGCGAGTTTTGTGTATTTTTATTTTACCGACTCAAACTCAGTTAAAATAAGTTTGAGATGTTCAAAACTTTCAAAACTTGCAGTCCTATAAATATGTTAAATCAGAGAAGATCTTCTTTGACATAATGAAACTATTAAAAGGACTGAAGGGGAAAAAATATTTGCCACATATTTCAAAGACAACTGCGCACAACTAGCAAAACAAACGCCAGCAGCAGCTTTGAGATGTTTTGTGGGTTCCGTGCTGTGCACCCGGGCTGTGCACTGACTTTTGCCCGCTTTTTGCACCCCGTGTAAGCGGCGGATATTTGCTGCCACTTCCGCGAAAACGCCGGGTGTGATATGTGTTCAATCCTGGTTCAATCAATGGTACCGTGACCAAAGCACGCGAAAGTGCCACAACACACCGACGGCGTACCTTGCTTGACAAGTCCCCGGGCCCGCGGCCGTGTGCCTTACACACTGATGTACGATCGATTGCTTGACAAGTAGGCCTAGTATGCTCTCAATTTGATTAAGACCCGGAGGTAGTGCCACAAAGAAGAAAAATGCAATGATTTTGTTTGCAAAACTGGTTAAAGTCCAGTATTAATACGATTTCTGTCAAATTTTAATTTGGTTATTCTTTGCCAAATATTATTATAGTAACAACTGTCAGGAAAGTTTTCTGGTCATTCTAAACTGTGATGTTTTAAAATAATCAAAGATATAACAATTTTTAAATATTAGTCTCAGATAATTATATATTCATATAGCTTGATATGCGCGTTACAACTCTTTACAATAACTTATTATTATATATATCTTTAATTGAAATGCTATTATTTTAATCATATAATCATAATTTTATAATGTTTCAGATATATTGTACATTGTAATTGACAGTTATCATGATTCATTTTGTTCTTAATTTCTGCAACTTGCCTGTCAATCACAGACTAATTATGATTGATTTAAACACCACGGGACATCTTACATTGTACGATGTGTCCTAATCCTCTCAATATGCCAACAATTTTAAGGCGGGATGTTTTAACTCGATGATGTTAATACAAATGTCGGCCTTATTTTATTGATTTATATCATACGCTAATACATAAGCTGGCATAATTATTCCCGGAATATCATGATTATATCGTTATGATCATGACAGAGTGCCGAATACGCAAAATTGCTGTTCTGAGTAAACGCTGCGGCGTTTGAAAATCTTGGTACCATGCTCGACCAATGGGCTCAATCGATCCAATTTTATATCACAATTTGGCCCCGAAATACCAATGACCGCAATTTTTGGCAAGCTGAGAGGGGGGCAAGCAATTTTTGGCACGATTTAATAGGGCGCCTTTTTAATAAAACGCTCTAAAAGGCTTAGGAAAAGAGTACGGAAACGCTTAAAAATGCAAATTGTCCTGCTCGCTGGGCTCACAACATACATCTAGACCATTTAAGGTTTGCAATTTGGGATCCCAAAATGTGACATGTTCAGGGGGGTAAAGAATTTTGGCGAGCCGAGAGGGGGGGGGGCAAGCGATTTTTGGCGGGCCGAGAGGGGGGCAAGCGATTTTTGGTGTGCCGTTTGGAAATTTTACCCGGGGGGGCTCATAATTATTGCACAGCACCTAAACACATTACACAAAATTGTTCCATTAATTGGATTTTTTACCCATGGTAGCTCCAATATCTTAAAAACATAATTAATTTGGCAGAGTTCAATGTAAGCTTTGACATTTTTAAACATTAAATAGGCTATCGCCCTTTTTTTACATTTTTAAAGTAAAAACAAAATTGAAGAAGAAAAAGTTTGTTCTCAGAGAATAAATAAATTGAATATCTCTTGTGTGAAATATTGTATTATAATAGGCCTATATTAAAGCCACGATTTCTCCGTGATACGGAAAAAAAATTTTCTTGTGACCTCACCTAGGGATCCATGAAAGGTACCCTTGAGCCAAAGGAGAGCAAAATCCAAGAGGGTGGGTGTACACTCAGTCTGTTTTGACATGGACTGACCCTATAATTTTTACTATAATACCGTATTAATTATTATTATATGAATAGGTCGTATTGATTATTCCATAATACATGAATATAAATGCAAACAATTGGAAGTTGTATTGATTGGCCATATGACCGCATGCACTGCATTCACGGCACTTTACAGTTTACAAATTACACAGTGAGTCAATTGGGGCGAACTGGTCGCGGTATGTACGTGTATTGGGGCGAACTGGTAGTGGTATGTACTGGTGTGGGGCGAAACGTCCTGACACCCTATCATCCATGAGTACCCCCCACCCCATACATTTGTTAGATAAATATTATCACTGAAACTGTAGCACTAATGAATGATGTCTCTTACATGGGGCCTATTTTTCAGGATCTGGTGTGTCGGATAAGGACATCAAATACAGCAATCTTGAATTCCATGAGGAGCTTGGAGAAGGTGGTTTTGGAACTGTAAACCGAGTGACATTTAAGAATGCATACAAAGGGTATGTGGAAGCTGCAGCAAAGACAGTGAGAGGGATGAGAAAAGAAGAGGTTGAAATCATGAGTAAACTTAAACATACAAATATTGTAACATGGATTGGATTTTATAGGGATGGCCCTGTCAATATCATTTTCATTGAGTATGCCAAAGGTGGTTCGCTGCATGATTATCTCTCTGATACCTCTAGGCCTCTGCCATATGCGTTAAAGAGAAAGTGGGCAAAAGAATCAGCTCTCGCAATACGATATCTTCATGAGAACAAGTGTTTGCATCGGGATATCAAACCCAAAAATTGTTTGCTGTTTGAGAACAACACCCTGAAGCTTTGTGACTTTGGACTTGCCAGAGAAATTGATGATTCCTTCACTTTGTCAAGTGCAAAAGGTACTTACCAATTTATGGCACCAGAAATCATCAACACCAATGCTGATAACAAGGCCACCTTTTCCATCTACACTGATATCTATGCTTATGGAATGCTACTGCTAGCAATATACACACGCCAAAACCCATTTCATGGGAAGGAGTATGGGTATGTTGTCTTCCATGTTGGGAATGGAACCCTTCAACCAGATATCCCTCAAGAGGTCCCTGAAGATATTAGAAATGTGATAAAGCAGTGCTGGGAAGTTGAGCCACGAAAACGTCCTACTATGAAGAGAATCTTGGAGGGTAAGTCATGTGCATACAATTAATTCTTCACAAATAGTCTGATATCAAGGATTCTCGAGTAATAATACACTGTAGGATAAGCCACACGTTTGCGCAAATGAAGTCAATCACACGCCCAATGCACGATCATGCATGTGATGGCATGCGCTGTGTAGGAGTGTATTTTCTGTGGAAGAGGTGATGCATGTTTACGTCTTCATTTCAAAAAAATATTAAATAGCAAAAAACGGCGAACAATTGGTCGTTTCTTTCCATTACTATCATATGGTGAAAAACCAAGTACCTGAGGAGTTAGCTTAATATGCTAGGAAAATATTCTCTGCGATGACCCCATGATGAGACTGGCTAAATAAGCTGTATTTTTGCCGGAAAGAGTCCGAATAATTGGCAGTCGATGTGCGTCATCTTGGAAAAATAACTCGAAATAGACTTCCTCGACAGTCGTTCAAGATTGAGGAACTAAGACTAATTAAATTAACTAATCAAATTGTGCACACTCAAATGCCCTAGCAACTGCCAATCAAATACATGATAAGTCCTTTTGACCAATAAAGCAGTAACTCGCATTATAGCCGTGCACAAGTACGTACGTTTTAGGCTGCGCACTGGATTGCATAGCAACCGGCATAGCAACTGTCAATCAAACTGCCGGCGAAGTGACTTCAATTTTTATACAGGGATTGAATACAAGTGTCACAGCCCTGCTGATATCTCATTACGCTGAGACTGTCAATCCTAGATCAGGCATTCTCAAATGGATATTCTGAAGTGCCATTCACCTTTGTTTCATAACCACAAAGGTGAAGGATATTTTTAGTTTTAGCTATAGCCCCCTCTCCCATTGGCATCAATCCCAGGGGACAGTCCCCCCCCCACCTTTTGGCAAAATGACCCATTTTTTGTTCTTTTCGGCCACTTTTTGACAATTCAGGCCGATTGTCTTCCCCCACCACATTCCAAGCCGGTTTGGCGCCAATGCTCTCTCCAGAAGTATTTAATTCTTTTTAAATGAGCATTTAAGTGCATTAAATGAGGCTATAGCGCCCTTTCCAACCTTCTCTATAAATCTCCATAGACTTTACATGTAAAATGAAAAAGTCCATAAAAAAGAATGGCGTCAAATTGTGTAACAAAATTTGCACAAAATGCTACTGTCTGTTCAATTAGCTTAGATTCTTGTATTTTTAAGATATTTGAAAAAATAAAAAATTGTGGTCAAAGTCATCAAAGAAAAGTGTTAGCACAGCCTTAGACCTAACGTGATTTATACTTTTCAAATTCCAAAGTTCAATTTGAAACCCCATTTCTTTTCAATTTTGGTCTTTTCCCGCGATATTTTTATAAAAAGCCGAATAATGTCGGGTACCATAAACTTTTTTGAATCAATTCATTTAGTGAAATGGGGACGATTGTCAGAATTAGATGCGCTGACGGTATTTATTCGACCATCCGCATCACGAAGTATTGTCCAGCAAAATAGCTATGCCAGTCATGCGTGTTGAAACCCCACTGTTGAAACATTACCTTAATATAAAAATGTGAAGATGAAGGTTTTCAGAATAGGCCCAGCAAATACATTCCTTGCATATTTATTTATTTATTTATTTATTACTTTATTTATTTATTTATTACTTTATTTATTTATTTATTACTTTATTTATTTATTTATTTATTTATTTATTTATTTATTTATACAATATAAAGAAGAACTAGTAAATATTACTCCATATCACTACAGACTGTTTCGCCCTAAGGCTCCTCAGGTGAATATTTATTTATTGATTGATTGATTGATTGATTGATTGATTGATTGATTGATTGATTGATTGATTGATTGATTGATTGATTGATTGTGTGGATGTGTCTGAGAGGGTGTGGGCCTAGGCCTACACATTTATTTTCAATTTAGTATTTTGTTTTGTTTGTTGAATACAAACTATGAGAAGGACACTTGGAAACTAAAGAACTGTGTACAATTCAATTATAAAATACAAGAAAATATTATTTAAAACAATGACTTAGGTTACAGAAAACAATTCTTGTAAAGTCACTGTATCGGAAAATATCAAGCGAATAGCTGATATTCTTGGGAAGGAATGATGGCATTAAACATAATTCAATTTAAACTGTATCGATAAAACCAGTTGAAATAAGAACGAAATTCATAATTTTAAGGCGATTTAATACCCTGATTTTCATCAGTACCCATCTTCTTTTTTTTGTTGCAAATTTATAAAGTATATAAATATGTTCATCATTTCATGTCCTGAACTTATAAAATATCTCTACACACAAAGTGGTTTTAATCCATTTTAGAAAATCATTTTAGCCCTATATATTTTTTTGTTTACTGTATCCTGGTAACTGAGATGTGTGTTTCATAACAAACCATGATTTATTCTATTGAACATGTCCAAGTAGAATACATGAATAGAATACATTAAATCCTTTGTTATACTATCTATAGAAATATACTCACTGATTATAACACTGAATAAATTAAATAGGCCTAAATAATCTCTTCCACATAGACAATTTAATACTACACCATGTATGTATCTTCTATAATATGTTGTTAGGAAAAGAGATTAAAAAAGGCTATAAGGTCATCAATGGTCAGGTTATAGGTCAATTGGTTCAGGTCAAATTCAGGCATCAATTTTGAATACATGTGATAGTCTGTGATATCATACATGTCATAATGAGGCATCAATTTTGATAGTTTTTCTGTTACAGGATCTATGATGGCGGAGTGGCGTGTGGATAGGCTAAAGTACCGTGGTCGATGTAAATGGTGAGTACAATTTAGATTGCCTAGTTGAGTTGGATTGGGCAAATAAATATAAAATAGTTACCAAAATCACAAAAATGAAGCTTACGGAAAACTACCTAATATGGTGGTATAGGTGACAAAAAATACAATCTTTTTCAACATTGCTGTAGTGTGGTTGTGGTAACCTGTTACCTATGGCTTAATTAAGTTTCAGTGACATAGTGTTGCAAGTTCAAAATACAAAATATAGCTCGACATTGAAAATAGAAGCATTTTAACAGGTTCGTTTTTTGATAGTTGTGGAGCACCAAGTTCATGAAGTCATAAAAGAAATCAGGGACCACTTATTCCCATTTTACATATCAACATTATTTCCCTAATGTGTTAGCAACACATATCCAAAATTTTAACGAAATCCGTTGATAGTAAGCTTTCCAAAATGAAGTGAATTTAAATCATCAGTGATGTACCTCCTTTTGGCTTCTATCTTCAAAAGCATGTAAGCTACATTGATACCGATGCCACCAATAAAACGAGAAGATTTGCCCTTCATTTTGCATACCACTTTGTCCAATTTTTTTGTAATTTCTTCACAAAAAGAAGAAAAAAAAAAAAAAATCAATGGGTGTAGTACCCCTTAATGTCATTGTTTAGGAAAAAATTAATGCTCAGAATAATGTTATGCATAATCGCCCATATATACCTCACGGAGCTTCACCTAATTTTGTGCAACAAAAACCGGTGTAGGCCTACCAACATCCCTTATATAATAGACCCTATCCAATAACCAGAACGGTATAACAATTGAAATGGCAGGACAGATTGGTGGACAGATTCGATAGGGTCTATGCCCTTAGTTGAGAATGGACCGTACCACTAGATTTGTGAAAAGGTCGCGAACCCTTTTGGTGGACCCAAGCACTGCCTAAAATGAGGCAAAATTGAAAAGAAATGGGGTTTTAAATTGAACTTTGGAATTTGAAAAGTATAAATCAAGTTTGGTCTAAAGCTGTGCTAACACTTTTCTTTGACGTCTTTGACCACATTTTTTTATTTTTTCAAATATCTTAAAAATACAAGAATCTAAGCTAATTGAACAGACAGTAATTGAGCAAGTATGTATGCAATGCACTTGTTTTCGAGAGGGGGCTATACGAAATATTTTTATGTATTGTATGTCACTGGTATGTGTGGTCTTTTCAAAAATAAAATGTCCATCTGAAACATAGGTGCATTGTCTGAATTAAAATTAACTGAACTGCCACTATCCAATGCGAGTGAGTGAAGCAAGCGCACCCTGTAACTGTCACACTTATCTTCAAAATGATTATAAATAAACTCAAAAGAAAGTGATTTCATTGACTGTCAACCGAATACATGCATGTCTCCAATAAATCATAACAAAGATATTATTATATTAGGCCAAAAAAAAAAAAAGGTTTGTCTCAAAGCTCACGAGAAATTTAAAAACAAATGCGAAATGCAATTTTTTTTTTTTTTTTTTTTTTTATTCCCGACTTTTTTTATGGTATTTTGATAAAAAAGTCTGATTTTCGCCGATTTTTCTGGAAAAACTATAAAAATTTTTTTTAAATAAAAAAAAATTCGCATTTCTTTTTTTTGTCAAATCGATGCGATTTTAAAACGACGCGCAAGCTTTGAGACAAACCTTTTTTTTTTTGGGCCTTAGTTGCATCGAGTTGAAATTTTATGAAAGTTTTTGTTTTATCTATTTATTTTTGTCCATTTTTTAAAGTGAGGTCACACGCCACTTGGAACCCTGCACGCACCGCTATCTGAGAATGCCCATCCTAGATGTTATAATAAGATGCTATATGCCTATGTTTCTTCTCCAGGAAGGCTCAACCTGCTTTCAAAGATCATGTTAAACAACACCTATCCCACCTTACATAAATTTGGCTCTTGATTCAGTTGAACTGGCAGTTACATGGCAAAAATAGAGTCAGATGCAAGGCTTTTACTCAAAATGCCTGTAATTGGTGAAAAAGACTGAAATAGTGGGTCTCAAAATGGGCTGAAAGAAAAAACATGTAGTGTGGAAATTTGGATTTTGAAAAAAGCTAAATTCAGTCAAAAACCTGAGAATCAAGGCAAAATACTCAATGCATCTCTGCCTTACTTTATGCGGCATCTCTGCGTTGGGTGTTGCTCATATTTGTCTAATCATCTACTATTATAACCCTAACTTCCCTTAATGTTACAAAATACTACTAAAGGAGGTGCCTCCCCTTCAGCGGGTGGGGGGGGGGGTAGGCACCACATAGGGCACCTTGGATCAATGGGAGGGTTAATAAAACTAAAACAAAACAATCATTTAACACTAACGGGGTAAAAACAAATTCAAAGTTTCATTTAATCATATAATTTTTAGCACTATTGAATATTTTCTGTTAAAAAATTGTTTTATCACTCAAAATAAGATAATTATATTTTATATTTTCATGGTTTACAGGCACACTACATCAGTGGACACAGAAAAGGGAGATCCAACTTGGCCAACCAGTGATGGCTAGAAGAATAGCCCTCCATCCTAATGGCAATATGGTGGTTTCCTACATGAAGCAGGTTCATCTTCTTGATGGTGATGGAAAGTACAAAATGTCACTGACTTCGCCTGAAACAGCAGGGCCATGGTCTGACTATATCATAGCAGTATGTATCTCACCACAAGGAAATGTGTACATTATACAGCGCCATAGCCACATTGTTAGAGTATTCAGTGAAAGTGGTACATACCTCCACAGTTTTTCTATTTTAACTGAAGGTGCGGATCCAAGTACAGCTGTTTACCCTTTATGTGCAGTTATTGACAGGGATGGTAATTTGCTAGTTAGTGACAGTGAACGTGGTGTTATTACAATACATGCATGTCCAGGTGGTGAGATAACAAGTCACATCAAATTAAAGGTACAAGATACCACATATGTAATGAAAGGCATTGTGAATAGCAAGAAGCAAATTCTATGGTATTGTACTCCAATAGGTTCAGTGTATAGTAAAGTGGTAGCCATAGATTACTCAGGAAATGAGTTGTATTCTTTCACTCCCAAGATAGAAGAAGATCCAGATGAGGCATGTGTGTATCCAGGTGGCATGGTGTGCGATTCTTATGACAATGTATTCATTGCCTTGCATGTTTGGGACAGAGCAAACACAGGTCATATCCACAAGTACAGTTCCACTGATGGTGCATTCCTTGAATGTACTGACAAAAGACTGTACCGCCCCTGTGATTTATCCATGACACTGGATGGTTCCTCAATAGCTGTTGCCAATTTGACATCAATACTGATCTATAGCTTGGAGTAGAAGGATTGGGTTGCAAAAGGCAATTTATTTCTGCCATATTAATCCTGTAAAGAAAATTTTTCTCCCAATTTATACAAATCAAAACCAAGATTCTCCATTAATGCCATCTCAAGTACAAATGCAGTATCAACATTTTTGTTATAAACTGACAATTATAACAATTTCCATTTGATTACACATGCAAATACATGTACAAATATCATGGTTTTTATGAAGATATAAGGGTGTAATATTATTAAGATTTTTCTCATCATTTAGATTACACATAAAATTATTGAGTGCACTTTATGTTACCGTGCTGTAAAGTAAAGCCTTAATGTACGATCTTTTTAAAATTTTATAGATTTTTCTTTTTTTTCTTCCAAAATTATAATATGCAATCATTATGAAAGTTCCCAATACATTTGGACACAAAAAACATTGGGAATTTGCAATGAAACAACATCATAAACAGGCGCGTATCCAGGAATACGTAGACCGGGGCGCGCAAATTTGATCTCTGGCAATTACAATATGGGCGCGAAGCGGACATTCCAGAGCGCTTGCGCGACGCAGGGGGGTGTCTGAGTAGACTTGATCCACCAGTCCTTCAACTGCTTGCGAAGGAGAAACGGACATTTTATTCCGCCATTTTGTATTGTTTCGAGGTCGGGGCCGAGGGACTCAGGCTAGGTGTCTGAGGCAGTAGCGTAGCCAGCGGGGGGCTGCAGGGGGCAGAGTGCCCTCTGACAAAAAAAATGAAAGAAAAAGTGCCCCTCTGACAAAAAAAAAAATGAAAGAGAAAATCAGGAGAGCAAAGGGAAAGAAAAAGGGCAAGGAGCCCCTCTTCTAGCAAAATTCAGGGCCAAAATAGTGTAAAATACAAAATTTTTCCGTGCAACACACGCACATTGTAACAATAAATTTACAATTTACAAAAATACAATTTTAGTTAGAAAAAGTTACATTATTTACTAATACTGTAGGCCTAATAGCCCTAACATAGTACGAGCGTCTAATAGGCCTACAGTAGCGAAAGCGGCCTGTGAGTTGTTTATCCATACGCAGGGGGGTGTTTGAGGGGGGTGTCCCCCCCTCAGAAGTTGTGAAATTTTGCAAAATGAAGGTCAAATTGAAGTCATTTTTATGGTTCATTTTTACACTATTTAGGCCTACACTATTTGCCTTAATAATTACAACCTATACTTCCGATCGACCCAACTCCACTCCACTCCACAGGCTCCACTCCTCTCCTCTCCTCTCCTCTCCTCTCCTCTCTTTCTCCTCTCTTCTCTTCCCCTTTCCCCTTCCCTTTCTCTGCCTCTCTTTTTTTTTTTTTACCCCGGGCGGCATGCCCCCCCTTAGCCCCTCCCATGGATACGCGCCTGATAAACTTCACCTCTATCACTCAAAATATCTCCCACTTTTTGGATTAGGACGGAGAGTGCAGCATCAGAGTTAGTCTCCTATGCAGCCAGTTGGTTACGCTCCCTCCACATGTGGAGGGAGCGTAACCAAACTGGCTTCGTAGGAGACTACGATTTGAGATCGTTCCGAAATATTATCATTATTATAATTATGATAATATTTCGGACCAACAGAAAATCATCCCGTTTTACTACAAATAGGGCGAATTTGACCATTTGCTCATAGATTTAAGTTTGAACATGTGTTGGTATTACAAATATGCCAAAAAATCAGTTTTGAAAAAAATAAAGGTATATTCTGAAAAAAGATCGTACATTAAGGCTTTTTTTTTAATGTTTTACAGATACTAAGTTTTTACTTGGTGAAGTTAAAATTTACAGTTGCAAACATTTTGTTTTTTGGGGGATGGGATGTTTTGTTCAGTGGAAAGATTCCACTTCATGACCAATTCCATTATGAATGTTGAAATCTCACAATTTGTAGTTAGTGCATTCTTAACTTGGGAGCCCCGGCAAGGGGAGGCATAGGGAACTTTACACTCCTCACTATGTAACTACAGTGTGTGTAAACAGGCTATAAACTGCAATTGACAGGCATGAAAACTGGTTTTTATGAAAACATATTATTTTTACCATTTTCTGTTAATTTGATTCAGAAAAAGGCTGAAAAACACTGAAAACAATAACAAAAAATGCTGAAATCAGCTGAAACGCTGAAAATTTAATGCCTGAATACAGGAAGATGTTGGCACACTTGCTCAAAATAAGTCCTATGTGTACAGTGTACCATATCAACGGAGTTGCCAAATGATTTCTCCATCAACATGTCGTGACTTAGATTGTACTGGCCCTCGTCTAGGTACATTGTGGTGCCTTGCTTTCTGATGGTGATGGCCTCTTTTATCTATCTTGTGTATTTTTAACTTTCTTTACCAACAATCTTTTGCCTCCTCCCAATTGATGAGATGATTATTGTCCATAACATGGTCAGTTATCGCAGATTTATGGATGGTTGATTGCAATGCTTTCCTGTTGGCTCTAGTGCAGATATTGGTGGTGACTTTCTCCCGCCAGAGAAAGTTGTTACCAATATCCACACTAGAGCCAACAGGAAAAATACTACAATAATAGAGCCATATTACATGAAGGTCTATTCTGGAAGTATGTTTTTCTGGAAAAGTTTTATTAATTGTTCAGATGATTGAATAAATATGTTGCCAATTTCTAAGAAAGATGAAACTAAATTTATTTCTAATGCTATTTCACCTCAGAGCTCCTCAGTGAATGACTTTAATCCCACCCAATCCGAGCAATGGAGCTTCACACAAGAGACAGGATCAATTAAAACACATTCCTTGGATGTGTCTCAATGTGATCTAATCTTCCCCTCTTGTGCACGCAGCAGCATCAGGTCATGAGCGCACACATGCAAAATACTCCATGGGCACCCTGCATGCACATGCACTGTAAGCCTAAGGCACCTACAAGAAACATGCTCACTATACTATCACTTCCCGGATGTGGATTTGAGTGCCGGGTAGAGACTTTCTATTATGGATGTGCACCCCATGCAGGAGATCACATTGACATGTTCCAATGTGGATACAGCTCTCGTGTGGCGTCACTCTTAGTGTTCATATGTAACACTTTAATAATTATAAAGTGGACTCATTTCACTAACAGCAGGCTAACAGCTATAATGAAAGACAGAGATTAAAAGACTAGTTTGCACCTGACGTCAGGGCAAATGCGTGCCATGACTGGTTGCCGACTTGCGCAGTACGGCATTTTTTGTCTAGTTGTCAGAATTTCAGACTCGATTTAGTCTTTTTTATCTCTGTCTTTCATTATAGTCTAGGTTTTCATACAAAAGCAAAATTAATAAAAGGAATAAAAAATCATAAAATTTCATATTTCGTGATCCTAGCATCCTCTATTTATGTCATTTTTCATTAGATATCCACGAAAAAAACCTATTCCCAAAATTTCAGTTGATTCTGATTTTGTGTTCGTGAGTTATGCATGATGATGTGTATTACGCTGTATTACGCTCCATAGACAATGCGTTGTAATTTCGTTCTGGTCCACCAGAACGAAATTTAAATTTTTTTGTTGACCTACAAAAGTTTACCAATTTCTGCTCAAATTTTGTTTTATGGAACCCAACAATCACATTTTAAGAGTGAGAAAAAAATCATTTTGACACGAAACATAGCTCATATTACCTCTGCTGGGATAACAATTATACTTCGATTTCTAACAATAAAATTGAGGCAGTCATTTCATCTAGAAGATTGTGTACTTCATGTTGTTTTTAATTTGAAGTTAGAGTTTAAGGTCACAAATTCATTGAGAATCTGAGAATCCATTCACACACAAATTCTCCCGAATAGATTTTTCAGAAGCCAAAGTAGATTCTCATGTCATGTATGTTAGGTTATACACTTGTTATTTGGGAGAGAAAAAAAAAAAAAAATCTTTTGACAGAATCCAAATGGATTCTCACATAAAGACATCAGAAAAAATAATGCAGCCGTTACAAATATACCTATAGCTTCAAAATTATTAACCATTTTTAACATAGAAAGAATGATGGTTTACTTAAATGCATTCAGATACCACATACATCCAATATAAGCAACACAGTAGTGGGGGGTTTTAACCAAAATTTAAAAAGTTGCTGTTTACAGCGATCAATGCATGGTTATTATCTCTAGCTTAATTCAAATCTGTTTAAACAAATTTAACACACACACACAAACATGCCTAAAAGACATCTTACTTTTAAGTTTAGAATAAAATACAAACAATCTAAAATCAAATTTAACTGTCCTATACCACCTGCACGTGATATCTACATGTGCTGCCCTCTACAGACTAACAGTAAAATACGGTACTAGTAAAAGGGAAGTCACATGATGGGGGAATCCCCAAATTCACCTATACCGATGGTCTTCATTCAAACCAGGAAGTTGGTCTTCATTTCTATCATACCAATACTAGCAAAAAAGGTGAGAAAAAGTTTGTTTAAAATTAAACATTTGCAGCGTTCTGCTTTTAGTAGTTGCAGTTTACTAACCATTCACCCCTACATCGACTACTTCACTCTTTGTAATATTGTCAAGCACTTCAGGTAGGCTATATTATTGACCATAATATGAATATGTGAAAAAGAAGCTTTAAACATAGTATATACATCACACAAATAAGCCACAGAACTTGTTCATGTTGCAATATTAACATTCTCACAAGACAAAGATTATTTCGTTTGGGCTATCATATTTGTTTTAATAAAACTCTTCTAGTTTCGTGCCAACGTGTTGTGTCCTTAGGCAAGGCACTTTATCCTCATTGCCTACTGGGGGATGGGGTTGGGTTGGATTGGATGTTTGTATTATAGTTGTTTGTTTCAATGTTGCAATATTGGCGCTGATTAAGCTGCTGCCTGCAAATTGCATTGTGTCTGTTTAGGCATAGACCATAAATGGTCTATGGTTTAGGTGTGTTTAATGTACAATCTAGCAATTTGACCTGCGGGTCACCATTAGAGTTTGAAATAAAACCTTCCTTTTTTTTTAATAACTTCCAATAACTATTTTAAAATATTGGTTAAACTTGGACAGCTTTACTATTTTCTCATGCATGACTTTAAATTGTGTAAATTATTTTATTATTTCTGTAAATACAAAACTGTGTGTGCATTGATATTAAACACAGCAAAAAAATTGTATCATTAACCTCACTTAATATTGACATAAAAGGATTTTCTAATTGTCTTTTATGCCAAAATTAGTAGTCAAAATATTTAATTTCCTTAATCATAAGTGGCTCAAAAAACTCACTAGCAATTAACGTGATCAATGTGCAATCATGAAAACCACCCCTCCCCTATACAATGTTGAGAATGCCTATGACCTGAGCAGTTTAGCAAAGTATTCCAACATTGATTGATTGGGAGAAGGAAAGAACAAATCATTGTGGTAGATGTTCTCTTTTCATTCAAAATGAATATTTCATTACATTTGCCAGATATGTGAGCAAGTATTAGAAAAGTAAACAAGATGTACCGGTGTATTCTGGTAAAAATGTACATACCGATGTGTTCTGGTAAAAATGTACATACCGATGTGTTCTGGTAAAAATGTACATACACCGATGTGTTCTGGTAAAAATGTACATACCGATGTGTTCTGGTAAAAATGTACATACTGATGTGTTCTTGTAAAAATGTACATACCGATGTGTTCTGGTAAAAATGTACATACTGATGTGTTTTTGTAAATATGTTATATGAGTTTAAGATTAAGATGTTTCTGTAAATATTCATCCATATATTTTGTATTAGTTGACCTGATTAGCGGGCCTTTCCTAAAAAGTCTAAGTGCCCCTTTTCAATGCATCTGTACAACTAAAATTCTGTCATATTTTGCAATAAAATTACCATTCTAAATTTCCTGCATAGAGTATGTTCAGATGCACTGTATTTTTTTTAATTGTTGTAAATTCCAATTGGATTTACATTTGCTCATAGCAATAAGTGACTGACAGTATTTGTTGTATGTAAAATATATTTTACTGTATAAAGTGCTGTTCTTATTATGACCTCTTGAACGGATGAGTTAGCCTAGCTAAAGTTAGATCGATCAACAGATAGTGTTATAAATATGGGCTAAAGAGATACAGATGAACTCCAAACAGTCAAAGTCTCAGAATCACCTGATAATGAAGCCCGGTCATTCCATACCAAACTGTTACGCACATACTGCATATTTTTACCGTCTTCGTCTTCAACATAAATGCGAAGACACGCAATGTCCTAGGCATACAATGCTGGTGTGATTGTTAGACACACACGGTTGAACGATCAGCCCTAATAAATATGCGAGATTTCACAGCATACGATGCACACAGACTTTGACTGTTGGAAAATACTATGTATTTGCCCATGGTTATAAAGTTCTTTCTGTGCCTTATTTTCAAAAACTAAAATTGTACTGTACATCATTATTCAACGTACCCTGGACACTTAAGTAAGTCATTTAAGGGGGTGAAATATTAGATTTATAGTATACTATTCAAATTTTTCTATACAAAATAATGCTCCAGTTTCTATACTGAGCACAAAAAGTTTCACACACTTAAAACAAAAGCAATTTCTTAAAGACACTAAGAGCCCATACCAATTTACCAGTGTGCAGCCTCCCCAGCCAAGCTGCAGCTTACTGCAACCCCAGTGCTTAAGCTCCCATCGAGGGATTCACCAGCCAAGCTGGGAAGGCTGCACACAGGTATTTAGGTATGGGCCCTAAACCGTAATTACCAAAGTAGTCAACATGGTCAATTGATGGACAATTTTATTAAGAGTTCTCCACAATTAAAGAACTTTTTTAGAGGTTCAAGAGGGAGGGTTCTCCTGAGAGGACAAACAAGGTTATTTAGAACCTTTATTTCTTAGAGTGTTTGGATGACATTTTACATTTTTGGATACTTCAGCCAGAGACTGATTTTTTTATCACTCTCAAATTAACTAAATTAACTAAAGTAAACTAAAATTGGGGCAAATTATTTAGGTTATGGAGCTACAAAATTCCTGGTTTTTCTAAATTTGAGTAAAAAAGCAACAATTTCAAAGCAAAGCAAATAACTCAAAAAAAGTAACTAACCCCCCTTAAATAATAACCATTATTCAAAAACAGGTGATTGTATTACAAATCTGTACAATGCGTTGGAAGCAGAATTTATTTCTGCAAATTTTGACACCTCATTTGTAGCAATTGACTAAATATTTATGTCACAGCGTACATTAAATTCAATGTAGCCCAAGATTGAAAGTTGCAGTAAATTCTATTGATTTTGCATTCAGTGTAATGGAAGGAAATCTGTGTAATGATATCTGAGTATTTTTGTATTGTAAAAATTTGTATGTAAGTGCAACTTTCAAATCAGGACCTCTATCGTACATTAAGTTGACCGGTGTTTTATTGTTTTCTGGGCTATCGTATCAAATGAGGTGTCAAAATGCGCAGAAATAAATTCTGCTTCCAACGCATTTTACAGATTTGAAATACATTAGCCACTTTTTGAATAATGGCCATTATTTAAGGGGGGTTAGTTACTTTTTTTTTAGATGTTTATAACACAATAGAAAAGACAAAATAGACTGTGGAGTAAAACAAGAATTAAAATTTTTATAAGAATTTAGAATTTAGTGTTTTAGTGTCCACTTCTTGTGTGTATGTTACTTATTACCTGTTTTGGGTTTGCACTATGACAGATTGGTTTATTGTTTCAAAAAGACAAGGAAAGACCCAACTTTATACCCAACTGGATAATAGTTGGTCACTAACATGGATTTCTAATATTGGACAAAATGTCTCCTTTTGATAATCAACAACAGCAAGCCTGCTTTAATTGATTGGATATTGAGTTTTATAAGCTGCAGTGGATTAAGGATTTTGTATCCATCCAGGAAAAGAAACAGACAGACAGCGAAATGGACAGGCTGACAACTATCTGCACCATGATGCTGTGAAAAAAAAATCATTTTGGCAGATGGTAGGCCAAAAGGGGGTTAATGATTTATGGCACAGAATCAGATAGCGGGCACTTTTCGATAATTACGTGCTAAAATGTGAGTAGAAGCATGTTATGAACATTCAAATATGCAAAAATTTTCTATTTGCTGCACTCACATCAAAATGATTAGGCCAACTTCAAGTTTTAAATTTGAGAGCAAGCAATTTTTGGCAGACCATTCTTAGAATTCACCACCCTGGGGTACGGGATACACATAATTATTGCAGAGCCCTGATATTTTTTTTTCTTTATAAAATGCTAGAGTGAACTAGAGTGAACAATAGCCCATGAGGGGTGACACAGATCAAGAACTTATATAGGCAAAGGCACTATAAAAGACAACTACATGGACCAATCAATCACTCAGTACTGGTTCACAGCAGCTTAGAAACAACAAGAGTGAAGGGATACAGTAAAGCAAATGAAGGCGTCAGTTGACAACCTTTCAATTACACACTACTAACCATTCACAGGCTGAAGGGAGTTGATCGTCAGAGTTGATCATCAGATGCAACCTTATTTTTTTTATCTCTGGCTCTGATTTATATTATCTAAAATAAAGTTAAGTGGGATATATAGACTTACACAAATAAACTTTAACCAAAATAGAACACCCTAATTATGCTGTGATCATGCTAAACAATCTTACACAAACATTGGCCTATACCACCTGGACATGATGTATCCAACCAACAAACAAACAAACACACACCTGTATACAAACACACCTTAGGTTGATGCAAACCAATTCACAATCACACAAACACTGTGTCCTATACCATCTGTATATGATGTATCTATGTGCTGCCCTCTTGTGGTTTAACTGCAAAAAAATATAAGGTCATGTGACAGGGAATCCCCTTTTCACTTCATATCACTGCATATTGACAGCCTTCCTTCTGAAGAGGAAGTTTTGTCTTTATTTCCATCCTATTTTGACCAAATTTGCAATTCTAAAGCTCTTGAAAGGTGAGTACAAATTGAAAATTTAGATTAATATTAATTTAATCATATTTAGCTCTGCATGCATGCTTTTCCAAGCCAGTTTACTGTACACCAGGCACAAAAAGGAAACTCGTCAGTAATCATCCTTGCTGTTCAACAACCTGATAATTTTGGATTATCCTGAAATTTACATTTTGTTATTTGGACTTTGCTTTCTCATTTGACACCCTGTTTGTGAATATTGAACAAGAATTGACCAAGATGCGCCACCAAACCCTCGAACCCCAAAATCAAAAGTTACCATTTTAAGGTTAGGCGAAGAAAGCGTATAAAAGGCGTATAAAAGGCGTATAAAGTTGTTCTCTAAAACCGCGTTTTCTCAGCAATCAAATATCGCAGTGAGTCAAATGTTGGTGCATGGATGTATCTTTACATTATTTTTGTGTGTTTATACAAATTTTTAGAATCCGTTTGAAAATCCTTCGTTTAAATCATTTTTACGCACCATGTTCACAAGATCAAAAACGCGTTCCATGCAGTTTTTTCAAATTTTCGCTCCGTATAAAACCACGCCGAGTGATTGTTTTCTCCTTTTTTGTATTGTACTACAAATCGACCAAAGAAATAATGTTGCCATGGGGAAGAACCAATTACAGTACCGATTAAATTTTATTAGACCGTTTTGGGGAACTTTTTCGAGAATCTTGTACCACAAAACCCTGTTATGTAACATTATCGATATCTGGATTGTGGAACGTTAATTTTGATTTCTAACTGCCTACATTATTTCTCAAATGTCTGTCGCTTACTTTACCATTTGAATTTCACACCGAATTTAAGCTACTTTTGCAAAAAACAAGGTTTTTCGCCATCGATACCTCCGACATTTACAGCGGTAATGAGCTTGTTTATCATAAGAGCCTGTTATGCACTATTCCATAATAGTCAGTTTGAGATCAATCAATTTCATATGTCCCTTCAGTGGCTCAATCGGTTAGCGCGCCGGTCTAACGTTCGACTATATAATACTATACTTTTGAGCTGGAAAATTTGGTACGTGTTCGATTTCTGGTCCATTCCGTTTATTTTATTTTATTTTTCTCTCACTTTTTTCCTTTTTCTTGTTCGTTTCTTTCTTTCTGACTGCAGCGATTGATTGTTTTTTGCCCGTTTTTTTTCATTATATAATTCAGGAATTTTTAGGCTATACTAGACTAATAGGCGCGGCCTATGAATATATTTTTACAAATTAGATTAACAAAATATTGGTTGTTGGTTTTGTTATTGTTGTTGTAGTTATTGTTGTAGGCCTATATATTGCATAATCCAAAGGAAAATTGCCGAAAACGGCTGCCCACAATCAACCCCCCCCATCAGCCCATATGGTCCTATCATGGTCGCCCCCCTCCCTATCCCTGCAACAGGATGACTCACGAGCAGCGGTTTGTCCGTGGCCCTAGTTCAGATTGATACACTATTGTACACGTGAGTTCATTCTTTTCTGCATGGCTGTTTCCATTATTAACTTACGCCCCTCTGGAATCAAGCCTTGAAAATCAATTGTATTTAACCTTAACGATCCAATTTGATTCAGTTGTGCCTTTAACATTGTGTGCTTTATTGATTGGCCTGTGGTGCTTGTGTGCAATACAACGATGCCTTCCCATTGAAAATCATTAAAATTGCAACTTTTGATTTTGGGATTATCATGCATCAATGTATGTGATTTGGGCAGCAGGGCAATCATCCCGATCAAGACCATGGGGGAGAGAAAAAAATTGTAGTAAAGCCAGAAAGGAGGTTGGGTGCATGAAAAGGGTAAAGCATTTTGAAAGGTCAAAAAGGGGAAAGCAAACAACTTATGGTATTCAATATTCCCAGTTTTTCATGGCTGCAAACGGATCAAATCAGCCATTACGGGGTGGTGTAATAATTATGTGTACCAGGGGTGGGGAATTATAGGGGGCAAAGATTTTTTGACAGGCCAAAAGGGGGGGGGCCATCATTTTTTGGCAGGTCGAAGGGGGGGTCAAGCATTTTTGGCCGGTCAAAGGGGGGCAAGCAATTTTTGGCACAGATATTTTGGGTATCGTTTCTATATTCAGGGATGTAAGTAGCTGTTGAGCACAATCTTTTTAGCGAATGCTCAGGGATCGGGGAATAAGCTATGAGGGTATCACCCCCCCCCCTAATTTTTTTTTACTCTTTTTATGATGAAATATCATAAACCACTTCCAAAAATGTTTTAAAAAAATTAAAATTTTTTCATTCGGGGAAAAAATGGAAAACTTACATCCCTGTTAATATTACGCCCTAAATAGGTGTAGGAAAACATTAGGAACATGTTCAAATATGTTTGTTAGGCATGAAGCAATCTATCTGAAAACCTTAAAGGTTTTAAATTCGGGTTCCCCAAAATCTTAGTGCGTAAAAAGGTGGGGCAAAGATTTTTGGCATGTCAAAAGGTGGGGGGAGGTTTTTGGCACATCAAAGGGGGGGGCAAAGATTTTTGGCATGGCCAAGGAGGGGCAAGCGATTTTGGCAGACCACTTTGAGAATTCGCCACCCTGGGGGTATACATAATTATTGCAATTAAATCACACGGGATGAATAGAAAAAATTATATAAAAATTCCCTGCAAAAATCAAACTTATTTAAGTTAAAGTCAGTTTCATATCTGGTGCCTTTGCCGTGCACTGTGTGCTCTCATTCAAAATACATGGTATCTTGTGGACAAATAACGAAATTGGGTATCGCAGCAAAAGGACTCATAAAAATTAAACGGTGGTCGCGATTCACTTCATATTTTCACCGAAGGTGGCCATTGAGTGTGACATATATAGAATCTTTCAATATTGGGAAAGTTCGACTTGGTTCTTACATAAATATCGATTCTTTGCTCTAAAAATATTGCACTTTTTTTGACTCACCCTGTATCAAGTTTTTATGGTATGCTGCCAGGAGACTAATTTGACAGTAAACATAACAGTTTTATTAGGCATATATAGCAATCTATCTGAAGTTCTAGGAATGATACAGGCATGTGCGTTCTTTAGTTGGAAAGAGTTATTTTATTCATCAAAAACCAGATCGGTAACAATCATTTTCAAACAGCCTGTATAACGTAACACATTGTTGCGAGAGCCAAATATCAAAAGATGCATGCTGCCCAGCGAAAGTAAACTTGTATATACTGCATGCATTGCACACTTAATATAATTAATATATAATTATATAATTTTGAAAAGAAAAGGTCAATCACAATCCCTGACCCAGGTCACAATCTGTGGGTGATATCACTGCTTTTACCATACGACTGTTTTTCCACATACAACTATTTTACTTGTGTAATAAAGGAACAGAACTATTTTAATTATCACTCTCCACCCTTCTTTTTCTTCACAGAATGCTAGTGAACACTGAGAAAAGATGGAAACCGATATTGCTTTCTACGCAAGACTTGAATTTCATGAGCAACTTGGTGAAGGAGCATTTGGCACAGTAAACCGAGTGACATTTAAGAAACCATATAAAGGGTACAATGAAGCTGCAGCGAAGAATATTCGAAAACTGAGAAGAGAGGAGGTTGATATTATGCGCAAGCTTAACCACCCACATATCGTCAAATTCATTGCTCTATATTCAAATGGTCCAATCAATATCATTCTCCTTGAATACGCACACAATGGGTCGCTATATGACTATCTATCAGACCATGCCAAGCCTCTACCAAGTTCCTTACAGCGTAAGTGGGCAAGACAGGCTGCTCTAGCAATAAAATATCTTCACAAGTGTAAGTGTCTTCATAGGGACATTAAACCAAGCAACTGCCTATTGTTCAAGAACAATACCCTGAAACTGTGCGACTTTGGACTTGCACGAGAATTTGACCATCCGTATGTGCTCTCCAGTGGAAAAGGCACATACCAGTACATGGCACCAGAGATAATCAACACCAATAACAACAACCAAGCCACTTTCTCTACATACACAGACATCTATGCCTATGGAATGTTACTCCTTGCTATATACACCCGCAAAACCCCATTCCATGGTATGCTTTATGCCTATGTTGTCTTTCAAGTCGGAAGTGGAAAGCTGCAGCCAGATATACCAGAGCATGTCCCTCAGGACCTGAAAGAAGTGATGAGAAAATGCTGGCAACTTGACCCAAGGAAACGTCCTACCATTGACAGCATGCTGGAAGGCAAGTCTGTTGTTAAATACTATTACTATCCATATCAATCTGATCCACTCAATGCTTTTAAGCATACAATTTATGGCATTTTGATGTTCTTGAGCTTGATGAAATTGTTCCTCAAGAGTTGGTCAATTTAAATCATTAACCTTAATTAGGTTGCTACATCAACTCAACAAACTAAATAATCAAATTTCACCACTTTTTCCCTCATTCCCTCATCTTATTTAGGATTTTTTTTTATCTTACATGGGTAAAATCATTTATTATTAGGGAACAAACCAACAGATTCAAGTTGATCAACACTAGTATCCACTCCCCCCGACCCCAATACTTTTCTTATTACCCCTATAAAGACCTTTTTTGAGGAGGGGGCACTCAATGCTGTGGTTTGCATTATGTGCAGTCCTAAAGACCTCCTGTTTTTATCCATTTCCCCCAAGCCCCTCTATTTTTTATCCACCATCCACCAAAGACCCAATAATTTTTCTTATTTCCCTTCATCAAATACCTGTTTAAAACAAAATCTTCACCAAAAGAACCTCTTTTTTGCCCCAAAAGTCCTTTTTTCTAAAGTCTTCCTGAAAGACCCCCATTTTGTATATTTTAACATGAAAGTCACCTATATTTCACAAAATGTTTGCCCTCAAAAGACCCCCTGTTGAAAGTTGCATCAGCACATGTATGTCACTTTCTTGTTTGAGTGCCTCACCCGGGTGAGGGGTCAGCTTTGTAAAAAAACTAGTTATGATTAGCACTTCATCAATCTTCTGATTTGTTTCTTTATTATCTTCTATATGTTGTCACAAAACTATTAAAATCATTTATTATTATGGAACAAACCAAAAAATTCATGAAGCCAAGAACAAAACTAGTAGCTACTAGAACTTTTCTCAGAGTGGAAGGGGTTTCAAATGCCGATTACATAGGTCTACTTTAAAAAAAACCATCAATGTTATTTTCAACCTACTTCCAATTTCAACTCAAGGGAGGGGTCAGTTTTGTAATGAAACTACTTTCGGTTTTATAGGACTTCATCAATCTTTGTTTATCTACTTTATTATCATAATTACCTTTTCTATATTGTTACAAAAGAATGTTACATTTTATTATTATTTGACTGTTAACAGGTACACTACATCAATGGACACAGCAAAAGAAGATCCAACTTAGCAATCCAGTGTTAGCTACAAGAATAGCCCTACATCCCAATGGCAATATGGTGATTTCCTTACTCAAGCAGGTTCATCTTCTTGATGGTGATGGCAAGTACAAAATGTCACTGACTTCACCTGAAACAGAAGGGCCATGGTCTGACGATATCAGAGCAGTATCTATCTCACCACAAGGAGATGTGTACATTGTAGAGTGGGATAGCCACCTTGTTAGGGTGTTCAGTGAAAGTGGTATATACACCCACAGTTTTTCTATTTTGACTGAAGGTGAGGATCCCAGTACACCTGTTCGCCCTGTAGGTGCAGTCATTGACAGGGATGGCAAGTTGCTGGTGAGTGACACTGAACGTGGTGTCATTACAATACACACATGTCCTGGTGGTGAGATAATAAGTCTAATCAACTTTAGGTTATTAGGCAGACAAACTAAAATACCAGCTTCTGTGAACAGCAGGAAACACATTCTGTGCTTTTCTTGTAACATACGTTCAAAGTGTAGTCAAGTGGTAGCCTTAGATTACTCAGGAAATGAGTTGTATTCATTCACTCCCAAGATAGATGAAGATGTAGGTGAGTCATGGGTGTATGCTGGTGGTATGGTGTGTGATTCCCATGACAATGTATTCATTGCCTTGCATGTTGTTGCAAAAGTACACACCAGTCACATCCACAAGTACAGTCCCACTGGTACATTCCTTGAATGTATTGCCAAAAGGCTGTACTTGGCCCATGATTTATACATGACACAGGATGGTTCCTCACTAGTTGTTGCCAATTTCACATCAATACTGACATATGGTTTGGACTAGTAGGATTAGATAGCAAGGCAATTTTATTTCTATATTGATCCTGTAAACACGGTAAAGAAAAATTCTCTTCCTGGTTCAAATTCAAAGCCAAATTTCTGCATTTCTACCACCTCAAACACAAATGTAGTATCTACATTTTTGTAATAACCTGAGAAAATAACAGTTTTCATTTGATTACACATGGAAATACATACAAATAACATAGTGTTTAGGAAGGTGAGATGGGGTAACACACGCCACACGGCTGCTTCCCTTTATGAGATATCTCCTCCCCCTCTATATAACCCCTGGGATATAACCTGAGAAAATAACAATTTCCATTTGATTACTGAGCGATATGATTAAGTGTTTTCTCAACTTTTCGATTACACATAAAGCAAAGACCGGGTTCACTTGATGCACTGTGCTGTTGATGTTTTTATACATACTACATTTTTTACTTGGTGAAGTTGATACTCATATTTGCAAACATTTTTTCTCTCGCTGGCCAGAACCAGCGAGAGTATTTGATTCCAGAATATGTGGAAACAGTGGATACAACCTGATCTGGGCGCGTGCGGGTTGTTTACTAGCCTTCCCGAAAAGCACAGATCCTGGGAAAAGAAAAGTAACTGCATCTGGCATAGGCCTTTACTACGCCAATTCAACCACATTTTTTCGAAGACCTTGTTTTGGAGGCAACTTGTTTAAAATGCTTTCTATCTATGTTTTTAACATGTTCCCTATTAAAGTAACTGCATCCCATAGGCCAGCGAGAGCAGTTTTTTCGAAGACCTTGTTTGTTTTGGGGGAGGGGCTGTTTTGTTCATTGGAAAGATTCTACTTCATGACCAATTCCTTTCTGAAAGTCAAAATCTCACAATTTGCAGTTAGTGCATGCATTCTTAGTTTGGGCAAGGGGAGGCATAGAGAACTCCATCCCCTCCCTATATGTGACCATCCACAACGAATCAAGTGTAAAGTTGCACTTTTGAGTATCTTAGGTTAGTAAACAGTGGAAATCTCTGTAAGGGTAGCTACAGATTCCGTATGTTACGTATAATATTTGATTTGTAATACAAAAAGTATTACATGTCAAATAAAAAGTATGTACCGCGAAAATATATATTTTGCTATTATCACAGGTTGCTTTTTGATCTAGAGTTGCCCAATTTCTATGAGTGGTAAATTTAGTGAGTGTTTTGATGTTGTCTTAGATTTTCACCTCTACTCGTTGAAATATTATCATAAAAATTACCGGGAAAAATTATGTTCAATGCATATCATTTACTATATAGCCTATATGACAAATGTGTAAAGCAGTGGTAGACAAAATATCTGTGGTTATACTTATCATCACAAATACATCCATAAACGTATAATAGTGTTAATCATAATATGCAATGCTTTCTATACATGTCTATGGTAAACATAGGCCCACTATTAATAATAATAGTAGTAAATGCATTTTTTTTTCTATTATTATTATTTTTTGCACAGTAGTAACATTTTTAGGCAAAAATGACATACCCAATACAAACACAAATCAGCACAGAAAACATACATTTTCCGTCAGAGAGAGATATTTGGTCTTATCACTGACATTAAAGCTACAAAACGGACGATCTTTTAAAATCATTTTAATCAAATTGCTTATTTGTTAAACCTGATTTTTTGGCATATTTGTAATCTTTACACAATGTCTCAACTTATATCTAATTGGAATCGACCCATTAAATGTGCTTGTGGGACAACAATTTTGAATTAAAATAATGTAATTGTGACATTTTAATTCCCCTAGAACACCACAGTTAAGGTAATACGATGTATTGTTGGTCGAAGCAGCAACAAAACAATGTAGTTCACAGCATCTTGCGAATGGTAGTGAGCTTTAGGAAAAATTGCATTGCTCAATTCATAGCGAGCGTGTAGAAGAATTCAAATATCACAGGTATACTTTTGTAGGTCCTGTGGTTCTTGAGTTATGTTGTAAAGAGGGCTGAAACAACAACACTTTTGTAAAACGTACAGAACTCATTAACAACAATAAATTAAGCAGGGTTTTAAAGTATATGATTTGTAGAATGAACTTTTGCAAAACACCAAAGTGTTATTTTTCAATTATGTTGATTCAGATAATGAATATCGATTTTTTTTGGCTGCTTCGACCAACAATACCTCGTATAACCTTAAGCGTCCAAAATTACCACATTTAAGCGTCCAAAATTGTAAGTAAAATGGATTTTCTTTCATTTTGCCTCATTATTTTGGCCTAAAATTACCAGAAAACCCTCCTGAGAGTTGTTACTAATAACTTTTTATAATTTTGGGCAACGAATAACCAAATATTTGACCGAATCGTATATTTAGCCTTACCGCCCCTTTGTTGTTTTGTTGCAAGCCAAAGTGCTGCTAAACATGAAACGATTACTTGATATATATATATATGTCAGAGTTGAAATAGTTTCAACACTGCTAAATTATTTCTGAAATATGTCTCTATGATTGGTTGATTGTCAAGAGGAGTGCAGCATCCTCAAAGCCTCTTGCTGCGATCATTCTCTAATCGATATCTACTTACCGTTCTTTTGAAGTCCATACATCTGTGTCAAATGAAATAGTCTTGAGTCATTTGGCTATCTGGATCCATATGCCTGTGGTGTAGCCAGGACTTTTGCAGAGGGAAGGGGGGAGGCAAAGTTGCGATGGGTAAAGGCAACTTTTCAAATATCAGAGTGGCCAGCATTCCACAGACAGGGGGAAAGAGGGGGAGGAAATTTCTCATAAAGGGACGTGTAATACTTTTTGACGTCACGAAAAGTATTAGACATATTATACGTAACATATGGAGTCTGTAGCTACCATAAATCAAGCTTTAAAATGATGTATCACTTGGGAAATGGGTTCTCAAAAATCAATTTTGCTCTTGAAATTCCTTTGTTTCTATTGATTTCTGTAATGCTTATTGATCCATATCTCTAAGCTCTGGGTTTGCAGTGGATGGTCACATAATGAAGTAACTGCAATTTTTGTAAAGTGCAAAGTGCATGAAACTGCAATCTAGGAACATGACATTTGTGACAAGTGTGTTTTTCTTGTCGATTACGATCGTGTCATAATCGTATTATAATAATAGTACCGTGTGTCTGCTCAATGTCGTCGGCATACTACAATCGTGTCATCATTCGCGAATGATGACAATTTCCATCATTGGACCGGTTTCTAGCATGATCATGTCGTAATTAATGATGAAAATTACCTGTGTGTACGCATTTTGTCATTGTAGTTTATGTTTACTCAATGGGCTTCGTAATCACCGTAGCGTAAATTTATTACGACACGATGACGAGGTGCTGACCGTGTGGACGCTCTCATCATTCATGTATCATAATCGTGTCATAATCGGGTAATTACGACACGATGACGAAAATATACTAGTGTGGACTGGGCCTAAAAAAGCCCAAGCATATGTATGTGTATAAATAAGGGTGACCCCGACATTCAATTTCCCAGGGGTTCAGGTTTGAAAAAATATACATGTACATAATAGAAACATATCAAAGATACAGTCTTTAGGAAATATATGTGAATTAAGTGTGAAAAAAAATATATATATTTCATCAAAGTGGTCATGCAAATGAGCTTGGCCTTTGTATCCTGTTGGGCTCAGGCCTACTAAGGCCCAGGGACGGAAGGGAAACATCCCTGTTTGTCAGCCGGCCTGTGGGTATATATAATTTATAATAACTCAACTTATATTGAGTTAATAAGACAATGTGAATAAAATAAAGTTGACAATAATTACTGCATATACAAATTATCGCAAGTTCTGTATCTGTTTTTGCTTTTTAATAAAATTACTGGTTCCAAGACAATTATTATAGTTATTGTGAAGTTTTGTTTCTTACATTGTTTACTCTATTGTGTAACTTTTGTTACCAATGCATTGGTTACATCCTACCCCAATGTCAGTGACACCCTACCCCCTTGGCAGTGGGCCTGTGTATGTAATTACCCTACAACTTATATTTGGTTAAGAACATACTGTAAGTAATATAACATTAATATTAATTACTGTATATAAATCAATTATTTGTCTGTATCTGTTTTTGATATTTAATAAAATTACTAGTCCAAAGACAATTATTAGAGTTGTGTTTGTTAGTGTTTTACCATTTCAGGTAACTTTCAACACCAGCTTACTTTAGGTTGAAACATTGTGTATTTTATTTGTCATTAAACCATTGCTGTGACGTCAGTCTATTCAATAAACTGTAGATTATTTTCTACGAATCAACACTTTTCTGCACGAATCTACAGTTAAGTGTGGATTCGTACAGAGAGGTGTGGATTCGTACTAAACATGTTATCTACAGTTTATTAGAATTACGGCTGTTTCTAAATTAAGTGATAGGAAAAGGAACATTATCATGGAACAAATAAAATAAAATGAACGACATTCAAAAATTATGAAACCATTTTACACTAAAAATACAATGAATACTGTGGTATTTTATTTGTACATGCGCTGATCTTACGTTTTCCAAAATTATATAGCCTACCGAGCTTTTGTATAGGCCTACAAACATGACAAAATTGTATTGTAAAATAACAACATAAATTTTGCATTTTTAGTGTAACTTGGCCATTACACTTTCATTTGTGTCATAAATCTATTATTCCACCAAGATTTGCATAGGCCTGTGCAGGGACTGGCATTTGAAATTTTCAGGAGAGCATTAAATAGCTTTTCTGGGCCATCAAGGAGAGCTGTTTGGAGCATTTATAGAATGTAGGGACAGAATGGTTCACTAAGGAGAGCTAAAACACTCTCCAATATCAGATTAAAGGAGAGCATTAGGAGAGTAATTGCTCTTGCTCTCCTCAAAAGGCAGTCGCTGCCTATATGTTCTGTTTTTTTCTACTTATTTTAATTAAAAATTTATCTTTTGTCTTTTTTTTTTTTCCTTTTATGCTCTTTTTTCTTTTTCTTCCTTTTCATTTCAGTCGCTACATGTTTTTTATTTAGGAAACTTTGCTACATAATACACATTCTGTATCAATGCATTTAGGCCTATTTATTTGTTTATTTATTTGTTTGTTTTGCACATGTTTAGTAATGATAAAAGCCACCGTAGATCTATTTTCTGTTTACTTTTTATTAGTCTTTCGTGTACAAACTGCATTTTGTTTCATCTGGTGGTATTTTGGCACGCTTGAATATTTACTTATATAGATCAGTAGGCCTATCCGATAATTAAATATTATAATGTTAGCATGGTTATAGGGACACTCCATTTGATTTCCAGGGGGCTGGAAGTTGAGGTCAAGGCTTTTTTCCATGTTGAAGGCGACGAAGTTTTGTTTTGTTGTGTTTTTTTTCGTTTTTTGCTGCTGAAATTCAGGGACAGTAGGTATTATTAATAGGACCAACCAAATAAAACAAATTCTTCCTCTGTTTACACATTTAAAATGGACATATGCCTACCTTTGCTCGGCTAAATGTAGAATCTTTCCCTTTTCGAAAGACATCTTCAAAATAAATCCCATGCATGATTCAATAATATATCCTTTGAATGATTCCATCGAAAAATTGCAATTCTCCAAATTACTATGAATACGGGATGCGTTTCAACAAAGATAACAAATAATTTCCATAATTGCATGGTTGTTCCTAAAACCGAACACTCGATTTATGGAAGAAGAGTTTCATTGCTTTGTATCCTTTCTTCTGAATATTTTCCATAATTTCCATGTGGCAAATCATCATGAAGATAGGACATCCTTCATCTTCAATAAAATTGTGTGTGGTAATATACAGAACACAGCACAGGTCTAGCTATCTTCAGGTGTAACACTGCAATGATTTTGTTATTTGGCCATTTGATATGAACCCATGACTATTATGGCAATTTTCCCTTGTTGTGAAAAATAGAGACCTATAAACGCATCTACTTCATGGCCTGACCCGTTTAGTGTAAAACACATTAAAATGTTCCCTGTACACGCAAAAACAAGTGCATCCCCACACACACCCTGGGGGGTTACTGGTTATCCACATGTATTCGTAAGAAACAGGGGATACACTTGATTTCGGGGATATCCCTGTTTCACAACAGTACGTAAATGTTCGTAAGTATCAGGGAGTCTGTAAGGTGTTACAGCATTAGCTGATTTGGGTTTTATAGCATAGTATGGAATCACATACACACACAATGTGAATTTTTAGAGAAAAATGGGGGCTTCTATAGACAAATAATTGAAATTTTCCAACTTGGTAGTACAATGTGCAAATTATTAGAGCCCCATAATTTCTACATGTTCATCCAGGGGTACATTCATGCGTGTGTATTTATATGAACCATGAAAATGAAGATATGGCACTTTTTTTTTTATAAAATGTCCTGATTTCTTAGTTTCAAACACATGTCCCCATTTTCCTCTGTTTACAATAAGTGGTGTCTTTTCTAGGGTACAAAACCTGAAACGTATGTCCTCAGAATGGTGCTGTGTTGTCAAAAATGTCCTATGGAATAACAGTCCTAAGAAGAATAGTACAAACAAACAGGGATTGAGTTTTTAAGGAGTGAGAGTGCGATTCGAACGCGCCGCACGCCTAAAAATACGCAGAGAGGTGCGATTTTTCGCACACCTAAAAAAAAAAAAAAAAAAATTTATTTAGAATGTCCCTGGAACTTAAAAATGTCCCTGAAATATTTTTTAATTTTTTTTTAAAACTTGAAAAAAAAATGACAAAAAGATTTTAAAAAATTATAAATTCATGTTCAAAATAGGCAAATTTATAATTGATGTTCACATTACAACCTATTTATGAAGTAAAGAAGCATACAAAACAAATGCATTTTAAAACTAGAGCGGTTCTCGGGTTGCGCGGTTTTCGTCATACGCGTTTTGGTGTGTAAGGTTGTTGGGTGATGGTATGGTAGTGGTTGTGTTTAGATGTGAGTTTCTTTTCAGAACCCTGTATGGGCGAAGCCTGGATGGTGGATGGGGAGTGTGGGGTGATTAAAGAAGGTAATAATATGGAAATGTAATAGGCCGCACGGCTGTGTAATGTTTATGTTTTACAAGATGCCCAGAGCACGGGTTGGGATATGGGATATCCCCTCGTGGTGTCGAGTTCAAATACAACTGACCAAGTTTAGGCGATACACCAAAACAAACCAAAAGATCGATGACGTCCTATAAACGTAACTAGTTTCATTTCTCAGCCGACCCCCTCCCTCCCTGCCAGAAACGTAATAATGAAATGTTGAAAATTTTGACATAATAATAATAATGACACATTCTTCAGACCGATGGTTTTGTACAAAGCGTAATTGAGTATTTTTACCCCCTCACCCCTAAAGCGAAACTAGTTTCGTTTATAGGACGTCATTGATCTTTTGGTTTGTTCCTAATACTCGGCATCATCGCACATGTTGACTGCCAAACTTCATCACAACATAAACTTCAAAACGATCCATTCATACTGTCCCATTTATTGATACCTTCTGTTTGTATCAATTGCCAGTGAGCAAAATACCGTGCTCTGTTCACTATACACAGCAAGGTATAGGTAGCTATGTGCACGATATTACAACCTCTACCTTGCTGCATTTGATTTGCAGTTCTCACACCTGGCCTGCGCCGGTTTAACAACCAGGTCAGACCTTTGGAGCGAGGGCTAGACAGGGATGACAGAATGCTGTGTCGTCATAAATTAAATAAAATTTATTACTTTTGGTAAACAAGGGTTGTCTGAGAGAAGAAAAAATGTGGAAAGGTGAAAAGCAAAATGAAAAAAAAAAGAGAAGAAAAACAATATTGAAAAATAGGTAGAAAAAAAATGGAAATTATTATTTGCTTTCTCCATGCTTAAAATTAAATGTTGAGATTAAAGTTTTCATTTTTTCGTTGGAAAGGGTGTGCCCGAGTGATTGCGTATTAAAACAAACGTTAACAAACAAAAACAAAATTCCCTGAATTGTTATGCCAAAATAAAAAATTTAATCTTGTAAATTTTTGGCTCTATGTAAAGTTTGGAAGGATTTTTGTTTCTAAAAAAAGAAAAAAAATCTGGGGTCATAATGAGTCAAAAGATGTGTTTTATACAGTAAATGAAGTAAAAATTATGATGCGCAGTGATTTGCCACGTTATTAAATTTTTAATCTTAATATTTCGTCTTTTTGTCAAAATTCAAAAAGTATTTAGTTTTGTTTAGTTGTGGCGTTAAAATACCCAAACAATTAAGTTTCTGACTTGAAACAGTTCTTTCAGGGACACCCTGTATATAGCATGTTTGTAAATTGTACTACAGTATCGATTTTATTGAAGGTCACTGGTAAATAAACACTTGATAGTCTGTGCCTCGGGCCAGACTGTATGTGGCTATCACGATGTTTGTTCGGATCGCCCGACACAAATTGGCTGTGTAGGAGACTAGGTCTGTGCAAACAAATTAACGACTTTATAGCGGGCGTGAGTGTTTCCAAAAAGCAACACAAAAGCAAACAAAAAATACACCCATTGCCCGCTATTTACCGCACGAAATGAACGACTCTAATCATGTACCGCACTGAAATGAACGACTCTAATCAGCTGCGGCAATTCCCCAATGGTGGATAGGCCTGTACTATACACGTATTCTTATTCGTGCATTTGACGGACTTGGGTGTTTTTGTTTTTGTTAAATATCTCCTCTCCTGAACACATATTATTATAGAAAATCTATCTACTTCTTCATTCGATTACATACTATATACCCTGCAACTTTCAATCTATACAGTGGCTAGATAAACCCTTAAGCGTCTGCGAACAAATATTGCAAAACAAAATTAAAGTATGGCTCTCCGCCTATGGCTCCTCCCATACAATCATTCATAGATTATTATGTGAACATAATTTACAAATTTGCCTATTTTAAACAAGAATTTATAATTTTTTTAAATCTTTTTGTAATTTTTTTTTTTTAATTAAAAAAAAAAATTCCAGTCACATTTTTTTTTTCCAGTTACATTTCTAGGGACATACTAAATCCAAAAAAAAAAAACTAATTAAAAAAAAAAAAAAAATTACAAATGACACTAGCAATAAGTCCAAAGTCCAGGGACATCTATGCAGTATACACCATTCATTACCCCAGAGCTTTTACCATGGCCATTTAAAAAAGTACATGTATGTTGTCACAATTGCTAAGTTTTAGCTGAAAATGAAATCATAGTCATACACCAGTTTTGAAAAAAGCACACCTTGGTTTATTTAGGTGTGCGATTTGCAGCACACCTAAAAGCACACCTCGGGTTATCCAGGCGTGCGATTTACAGCACACCTGTCACATTGCAAAACTCAATGCCTGAACAAACAAACACAGTTCATGGAAGAATAGAACAGGACCGAACATACAGTTCTCAGACACAGCCCCCCCCCCCACCCAATGCAGAATTTGTTTGCGGGGGTGCAGAATTTCCAAAATGTTGATATTGTCCGTTTTGACTTTGGGGGCTATTTTAACATAAAAAAGTGGTGGTGTTTGTTAATATTTCTTTCTAATTTGTACCCTCTTGGATATTTTTACCAAGTGGGTTTTTACCTGACATATGGACTTTCTTGGGGGAGGGGGCAGTGTTGCCACACCAGAATCGCCCTTGTGTAGGGGTGTGTTTGTAAAAGGTGTGAGACAGGCATACATTCACGTACAATTCCGATAAACTGGGGATACGCCTGCAAACGGGGATATCCCCGATTTTCTTACTATGCAAGTGGGGCTATATAACCCCCCTAGTAGAGGGCGTTAAATGCATACGTTAGACATAGGGGGTGAGCTCCCCTATTGGATAGTAAAGAATCACACGAATACACCCAATCTGACTCCATGCTATCTAACTGGGGATACACACATGTGATTTTTCCCGGCAAAGTGTGGACATTTCCACACATGCATAGCGACATGTCGAAGTTGCGGTTGGATAGTCCCAGACGATCGTACACACATGCATGTCCCCGATGTACACGTTTTACAAGTGGGGGGGTGGGTATGTGTGGGTGTATATTAGGGTGGGCCGAAAAACACCTTTTTACTTGGATCGACTTGGAACTCTCGGAGAATTTTACTGGGGTACATACTACTATTGTGCTAATATATCAGTAAGATCGGAGCTTGTTTCGCCCAGGCAGTAGATTTTCACAAAATCCCTACTTATTTGCCATTTCTTACTGTATAACTCTATTATAGAGAAATCAGTAGAAACAACCTGGGAAAAGTAGGCATTGATATGACATCATAGCCAATATTAAACAATTTGGGTAGTTTGTTTAAACCCTCCAGGACATCACCAAATAGCAAGCAGTCTCCAATTGTTTACCATTATTTTTTGCTAGACACCTGTATTTAGTTAAATATTGATGATATTTGAGTTGCTAAATTAAGGGGTAGGGGTAGCATTATGGAGCATTTCCCCAGTTCTACTGAGTCAAATTTCACAATCTTGGTCGTGTTGGGTAGATATGAACTGCAAAAGTACAAACAATACATGAGATATGAATTTAGAGCAGCTATGACATGACCAGGGGTTAAAGGGTCATGTGATGCCTGATTTGTAGTAATTTTCAAGGCTGTGTGACCTTTTGACCTCTGGTCAAAACATGGATAACCGAAAATCATATAGCATTTATTTTTGGCAATGCTGCAGTTCAGATCTGTGCAACAATACTGCATTTGGGAAATTTGACTGAGTAGAACTGGGGAAATTCTCCATAATGCTACCCCTACCCTTTAACATAGCAACTCAAATATCATTAATATTTGACTTACATGCGTGTCTTTAGCAAAAACAATGGTAACCAATTGGAGACGGCTTGCTATTTGGTGATTTTCTAGAGGGTACAAACAAACTACCCAAAGTGTTTAATATTGGTAAAGGATGGCATCTGAATGCCTACTTTTCCCAGATTGTTTCTACTGATTTCTCTATATAGAGTTACACAGTATGAAATAGCCAAAAAGTAGGGATTTTGTGAAAATCTACTGCCTGGGCGAAACATGCTCCGATATTACTGATATTTCAGCACAATACTAGTATGTACCCCAGTAAAATTCTCCGAGAGTTCCAAGTCGATCCGAGAAAAAAAGTGTTTTTTGGCCCACCCTAGTGTATATACAACACAAGTCCATACATGATTAATGCAGCATGTTACACTATAGTTACTTCAGAGGACCCAGACAACTAAAGTAAGGTATAGGACCTCGGAAAACCAGTAAGGTTTCAATTAGGTCCTCACATACATAGAGTATAACCCATGCACATGCACATAATGTATGAACACATACTAGAATATAATGCAAACCATCTAAAAGCAAAAGTAATTAGTGTCCTATATATCAGTTACCATCTGCATATGATGTATCCAACCATCCAAAAACATTAAAATCTAAAATCACACTAACACTGTCCTACACCATCTGAACATGATGTATATAATGTGCTGCCCTCTTGTGGTTTAACTATAGAAAAAATATTGGTCACATGACAGGGATTCCCCTTTTCACTATACATGTAGTATCAACAGCCTTTAAAACAGGAAGTTTTGTCTTTATTTCTACCCTATTTCGACCAAATTTGCAATTCTAAAGCTCTGGAAAGGTGAGTACAAATTGAAAATTTAAATCTTAATCAAATTAAGCTCTGCATGCATGCTTTTCCTAGTCTGATTAGTTTTTACAATGTACATGGTGTAATAAATATGATATGCATGTGAATTGTTGCTATTTGGGGAGAGAAAGAAATTGTAGCAAAGCCAAAAAGGGGATTGGGTGCATGGGACGGGTAAGGCATTTCTGGAAGGTCAAAAGGGACCTGCAGGGAAGGTAATTCCACTTTAAAAAGCACTTCTAAAACACAATAAGATGACTTCAAAAAGCGTATGATAAAAATTCCCTGCTGGCCATATGCCCCCAAGACAAGTTATGGTTTTGAATATACAAGATCATCAACATGCACTTGGCATGTGCAAAGGCAGATTTGTTGTACATGTAGGAAGTAGGAGGTAGCTGTAAAGTTTAAGTCAGCAAAGTGCAAAACGGGCCTGATGGGATACCTGGAAGCTCTTGGGTTTTGGCATCTTTCAATGGCCATGGAGAGCTCTGCTTGAACGTAATATGTACATTATTTTGATACATACAATATTGATACATATATGTGTTGATGATGCTAGGAGACCGGAAACTTGAGTTGATTCACAAACTGGAAAAAACACTCTTATCTTGAAAAATGTTATATCTTTTTAAATTGAACTATCATCACATCACAATGTGACAAAATCAGATAAATGTTGTAAAAAAGAGAATGAAGAAGTTGGAACTTAGACAGTCAGACATACCCTAATTTTTTTTTTTAATATATCAGGTCAGGGGTGTAGATTTGTTTGAAGCGTAAGCCTCATGCAGGGGCCCGGGGTTGTACAGACCCACAAAGCCAGGGGTCAACATTTTTAAATCGTTCAGCTGACCTGCAAACAAAAATAACTCTAGTGTGACAAATTTGCATCAAAGACTTGATTAAGGGAGCAATTTGCTGTAAGTTTCTTGTTCAGGAGGTATTTTTGCTTGGATGAAACTCATTTAGAGATGAAAATGTGGTCACATAAAGTGTAAACTATCATAGTTGAGTGCAGGTGCGGATTCAGGAGAGGGGGACGGCGGGCCTGGGCCCCCTGCTCCCCCAAAAAAGAGGAAAAAAAAAAAGGAAAAAAAAAAAGCGCAGTGATTTATAGTGCGCCACGCACAGGCACAACACCTAGACGTTGATCCACAAGCCTCAGCACACTTTACAGGTTGTCGCTGACCACTACGGCCTCACATCATTCCATAAACCATTACACAGCAATTCAGGGACTTTGCTGCTTCAAGAGCGCACACCCTAGACATTCCACATAAAACCATCGCAATCAGGATCAGCTCCCGAGTTTCGTACGGGTTACAACGAGACAAATTAGCAGTGAGTTCCTTGTCCAGGGGAATTTCAAGCTAACTCAATTTTACACGAGAGCGTACTAGGCACCACCAGGGTTCGAACCCGCAACCTCTCGCACCATAGTCAAACGCCTTATCGATTGAGCTACCTTGACTGCTACAAAGTGTAAACTATCATAGTTGAGTGCAGGTGCAGATTCAGGAGAGGGGGACGGCGGGCCTGGGCCTAGAAAACCGTTTCTTGAGTCGATCATGCTTTTTACGATGATCATATTTGCTTACCTATAGATGCTGTATTTATTGAGTTATCATGTACCTAAATCGTCATTTTACCGAGAAAATGAACATTGAAATAATGGCCGTTGAAGTTTAAAGTGGTCACATTTTGCACTTTCTTGAATCTCGCAGGAGAATGCGGCAGTTTTATTTTTCTACCTTACATTACATAAACATCGGGTAAATCCACGGCCCCTTGAGAAGTTTGAGCGAAATCCATTCATAACTTGATATTTAAATCGGGGGAAAGAACTTGAAAAAACCCACATTTTATCAGCTAAAATGGAGCCATTTGACCACTAGGTTTTTGTGTTTCCATAAGATGCGCCCGGCGCATGCAGGTAAGCGTCAGCGTATATGCGTAAGCGTATTTGTGCGTTAACAAATTGCGCGACACAACGCAATGCGTTGTTCTTGTGCGTGTACCCTGCTGGTACAACAAAGATTTTCTTTCCTTTTCAATTTCAAACACGAGTGGAATAGTGAAATAAAATCCTTAAAATATTGCAGTTGGAATTTACAAATTTTGATTTTCATTCCTTGTATTTATAAAAAACATAACAAAGTACAAACATATCAAAAAAACTCAATTTTGCGAAAGAAACAATGTCTAGAGTACACAGCTGCCTTAAGTAGGCCCATGCCTAAACCGCAGTAGGGTCAATCTATAATATATAGGCCTGTGAGAATTTAGGCATTGTTTGAAGGCAGGTCCTCCGCCCAAAAGTATGTGAAAACTACTGCGGGCCCGCCGATATGCAGGGCCCGTCACATTTTGTCACCAAAGTCAGTAGGCCTATTAAAGACGGACTCCATGCTAACTTCAATTCAACATCGATCCATGCATGCTTTAATTGCGAATCTCAAGTCTTAGGCCTGTAAAGTGTCAGTGTAACATTTACAACTTTGCAAATTGAGTTTGGGCCCTTTTTTGGTATATAGTGTAAAAATGATGCACCAAATGGCTTCAATTGGACCTTCATTTTGCAAATTTTCCAAACTTCTCAGGGGGAACATCCCCCTCACACACCCTCTGCGTATATAAACAACTGCCCATTTACGCTTCTGTATTTAACACCCAGCACTTGATGTTTAAACCAATAATTCATACAATAACAGTGAAAAAATGGCTTCAATTGCCCTTTCATTTTGCAAATTTTCGCCTTTTTCAAACTAAAATCTAACACAATCATAGTGCAAAAATAGTCCTCCAAATGGCTTCAATTAGGTCTTCATTTTGTAAAAGTTTCTCACTTCTGACGGGGGCACATCCCCCCTCAGACACCCCCCTGCGTGCGCAACTTTATGGGTACTCATTATAAAGTAATAATTTATACAATAAAAGTCTCAACTTGTGCACGAATGCCTTCGATTGGGCAATCAATAGCATTTTGTAAAGAATATAGCAATCTAGAGCAGTTCTAGGAATGATAAGGGCATGTGGAATTTATTAAATTGGAAAGGGTTTTTATTTTATGCAGCAAAAACCAGATGGGGTAACAATAATTTTGACACATACATGTACAGCCAGTATAATGCAACACATTGTTGTGGGAGCCAAATATCAAAAGATGCATGCTGCCTAGCACAATTACTAAACTTATATAATGCATGCATTGCACATAATATTATTCATTCATTCATTCATATTTATTTCCATAAAAATCAAAGACATTACATAAAAAATAATATATAAACACGGTACATATGGAGGAAAAGGCTGGAAGACCAAAAGGTCTGAAAGTTAGCCTTTCCCTGAAATCAAATGAAATTAACAAAATAAATCAACATCACATAACATAACCAAAAGACAAGGGAAGGGGGGGTGCTCACGGAAAAGATTAATTATATATAGAGATCAGTTTTGTTTTGAATTGATTGCGGAAATGTTTAACAGATTTGGAATCTTTCAGATGTTTATCTAAAGAATTCCAAAGAATGGGACCTCTTGTACGTATGGCATGATCAGAAAAGACTTTCTTATTTTTGGTTAGATTTAGGTCATTTACATATCGTGTCTTGTAGTTATGTATGTCAGAACGTTTGGTAAAATAATTATCAAATGAACAGGGCAGCTCATTTATAATTATATATTATTATATATATTATATATTTGATAATTATATAATTTTGAAAAGAAAAGGTCAATCACAATCTATGGGTAATATCACTACTTTACTATTTATCCACATGTAAATATTTCACTTGGGTAATAAATAAAGGAAGTTAAGGAACAGAAATCATCACTCTCCATCCTTCTTTTTAACTACTTCACAGAATGCTCATGAACAATGAGAAAGGATGGAAACCAATATTGAATTCTACGCAAGCCTTGAATTTGACAAGAAGCTTGGTGAAGGAGCCTTTGGCACAGTAAATCGAGTGACATTTAAGAAGCCATACAAAGGGTATAAAGAAGCCGCAGCAAAGAATATTCGAGAGTTAAGAAGAGAAGAGGTTGATATTATGCGCAAACTTAACCATCCACATATCGTCAAATTCATTGCTTTATATTCAAACGGTCCAATCAATATCATTCTCCTTGAATACGCTCACAATGGCTCACTATATGACTATCTATCAGACCATACCAAGCCTCTATCAACTTCCTTACAGGGCAAGTGGGCAAAACAGGCTGCTCTAGCTATACAATATCTTCATAAGTGTAAGTGTCTTCATAGAGACATTAAACCAAGCAACTGCCTATTGTTCAAGAGCAATACCCTGAAATTGTGTGACTTTGGACTTGCACGAGAATTTGACCACCCATATGTGCTCTCCAGTGAAAAAGGCACATACCAGTACATGGCACCAGAGATAATCAATACCAATGACAACAACCAAGCCACTTTCTCCACATACACAGACATCTATGCTTACGGAATGCTTCTCTTTGCAATATACACCCGCAAAACCCCATTCCATGGTATGGTTTATGTCTACGTTGCCTATCAAGTTGGAAGTGGAAAGCTCCAGCCAGACATACCTGAGCATGTTCCACAGGAGCTGAAAGAGGTGATGAGAAAATGCTGGCAAGTAGACCCAAGGAACCGTCCTACAATTGAAAGCATCCTGCAAGGCAAGTCTAATAATACAGGGTATCCCAGAAAAAATTACCGAGCGAATAAAATTGAACGTATGTCGAGAAATAGACATCAGAATCAAAACATTTAAAATGTAGAGCAAAGCTTATTTTGTTGTGCATCACATACGAAAATTTAAATTGATTCGGTTGATTGGTTGCGAAGAAATGAACGATTACATAATGCGTGTATCAATTCAGTTCATTCCAAGTTTGATCATTAGGCGCTTTTTTCATACTCGCTCACCGCTTCCTAAAGTTTGTGAATCTCATTAAATTTAGTCCACATTATCTATTTTATAATCGGACGGTGTTATGTCATTCATGCTTTCACTGAAGCTCGAAGATGAATAACAATTTGTCCGAGAAAATTTCTGCAATTGGAAGCTTTCCAACCTCAATTCTTTGTTGTGCAAATATGTTATATCTTAACTTTCCAAAGAACATTTGAGCCAAGAATAATGATCAAGTGCTTACAGCTTTACGTGTGATATTTGATACCTTGCAACATTAATGTTGAAGTTTTCAAAGATTTAAACATCGCATTACAATTTCTTGGAAATATTCCAAAAACATTAATGTGTGTGAGAAATTATTAAAGCCAGCTGGAATTCTTTATGCAATAATTCTTTATGCAACATTTATATCAACATTAACGAAAAAATACATTTACAAGACAGTACCGAGCATCATCTTACATGCAAGCTTTCATTTTCAATATCGTGCAGGTTTTCAAATTTGAAGAAAACCTAATTAAATGTTTTGCAAGAAAAAGATTGTTTAAAAAGAACAAAAAGGATTTCCCAGAACAAAATACAGGGTGTCCCAGAATGATCTATACCGGGAAAGATGGAATTTTTTAGGTATGAAGGGCATGTTAAATGGTCATATTGTTTTACATTTTTATGTTTTACATATATTTAGCTTTCTCAGATTTTTTAGATTTTAAAAATTGGACGTTTCTAGTAGAAGTTATGGAAGATTGCGTAAAAATTGTGAATTCTAAGTTTTGAGAACGCAACCTATTTTGAAAATCTGTAACATTACTAACCATTCAGCACAAAGTTATTTGGAAAAAGTTATGCAGTTATTTTAGTTGTGCCCTGTTCATATTTCCACTAAATAGCTGATATCTATCTATTATTTATGACGTTACGAAGCAATAATTATATGGAATTAAGGATTTGCGGCCTAATCCCATTCTCTCTTTGGCGGTAGTTTTAAATATAGTTATTGTGGTGTGAGGTCTATGTCATTTAAAATGCTTGCAGAGGTCAAACTGGTTGTGGTACAGAAAAGATGGCTCCTCGATTTATTGTACAGCAGCTTGGATTTCTTTCAAAAACTTACTGGCAAACCGGCAGCTATGTTGAGACGCATAAAAGAAAATTCCCATGAAGCACGCGTTCCAGTCAAAGGAGCGATAGTGTATAACGTAAAGAAGTTTGACGAGCACAGAACTGTCAGGAATTTTAAGGCGCAACCCCAACAGTAGTTGTCGTCGAAATGCTGTGCCAAACATCCCGCGTTCTTTATTTAATCGTATTGTGCCATTTTCAAGGGTATGCGAGTCGTTTGCGCTGAAAATGAAAAGCAGGTTTTTCATCGATTTTACATTATTGCATGCCACGCCAAAACAAATAAAGGTAGCATGCTGAAATTAACAGAATAAGTAGGAGACATGTCCAGCATTATAATGCAGGTATCAAAAATAGATACACTGCCCGTCTTCTATTTTTAGATATTTTTGCAAACACGGTACAAATCATTCTGGGACACCCTGTATGAAGCCAATTGACAGTTAACCACTAATATCGTGTGCATTGTGTTGAACGATCTTTCTTACAAACTTGGAATGAAGTGAATTGGCGCATGTGTTATGTAATCGTTCATTTCTTCGCGATCAGTCAATCGATTCCAGTAAAATTGGCGTATAAGATGCAGAATAAGATGGGCTACACGCTGATGTTTAGATTTGTGGATTCTGATGTATATTTCTCGACTTACTTCCAAATTTTTTCGCCCGGTAATTTTTTATGGGACACCCTGTATACTCATTACCATACTATATGCACCACATTTAGATCCACTCAAGCAAGTTCTATGTAAATCATACAGTTTTTTGGAATTTTGATGTTCTCGTGGTTAATTTGTTCTTCCACTAGAGTTGGTCAAATCCTTGACCAGGTTGCTATATACTACAACTCAAAGAAAACTGTTTAGGATTTTCAAATCTTTATACATTTGCATACCTGCCAAAATTGTAAAAATAAAAATCTGTACAGGGTGCGCGCGACCTGGAGCGCGCGAAGCACACGCTCACCCGTAACGGCGCATACTTGCCAACCTTTGGAACTAAGGTTGGTGTCTAATTAGAGTGAAGCGACAAGCGAAACAAAACTTTGGAAAAAAGAAGTTATAGACCCATAATTACTTGCTATTCAAGGTTGGAAAAAAATTTAATTTTTTTTTTTAATTAAATTTTTTTTTCTTAATTTAAAAAAAAAAAATTCAAAGTTTTTGGCAACTTTAGAGAACCACTGGACCTATTCTGAAGTGCGAACATCATTCACAGGTAATTTAAAAAAAATTTGAAAAAAAAAAGTACGAAAAAATTAGTTTGTTATCCTTATTATTTGTTATCACATATTATAGATGCATTGGTTTTCCATGCATTTATAATATGTGCTACATGAAGAGGTATTGATTGGTTAATGGTTTGCATATTAAAAATAACAAACTGTAATTTGTTCATAATTTCTTCCAATTTTTTTAAACTGTGAATGATCCTTACGATCCTAGCCCTTCAGAATAGGTCCAGTGGTTCTCCAAAGTCGCCAAAAACTTTGAAAAAAATCTAAAAAAAAAAAAAAAAAAAAAAATTGATTTTTTATTTTTGCATTTTCAAAAATCGGATTTTTCCGATTTTTGTGACCTTTGACCTCAAAAATCGGACCGAATCCGATTAAATTGGAACGGTTGGCAGGCATGCATTTGTACATTCATAAAACCATTTAATACACAAAGAATGATGAAGCGCTATGAACAATCTAGTTTTATATAATTCATACAAAAATTCTTGTCATTTGATTGGCCAATTAATTTTGCTACATCCAGCATCAGCTTTAAAAGAGACTAAGAGCGCAATAGTCAATTTGCAATTGAACTCATGCGCAGCTACCATTAGACGAGTCAATTTAAGTACCAAAATGGGTGCACCTAGACAGAAATGAAACATCAATGTTTTTTTTTGCTTGCTTGTGCCTCTAAACACCCTCCAAAAAGGGCCAAAAGGGACACAGGGGGAAAATATTTTAATATTTTAATATTAGCGGCCATTTTGGAAATAAAATTTGCATATTTCCAAAATGGCCGCTAATGCCTCAAATGTCAAAATTGGGGGAATATGGATATAAAAATTGTATTCCTCTCATTATTAGGATTCAGAAAAAGTATAGTTTGACGTATCTCCGATGCATAGTTCATGAGTTATAGGCATCAAGGTCAAATGATAATAAATAATGCTAGTAAGCAATATGTAGGATGTTTCATTACCTAGATTTCACATAAAAATAGGTCAATGACCATAGAAACCCATTGGCCTTGACATGTTTCGGTGCGTAAATAGGTAATGAAACATTCTACATTTGAATATTAACAGGTACACTACGTCAGTGGACACAGCAAAGGAAGATCCAACTTAGCCAATCAGTGAGAGTTTCAAGAATAGTCCTTCATCCAAATGGAAATATGGTGTTTTCCTACCAAAAGCAGATTCATCTTGTTGATGGTGATGGCAAGTACAAAAGAGCAGAGCCATAGCCTAGCAATATCAAAGCAGTACCTATCTCACCACAAGGAGATGTGTACATTGTAGAGGAGCAAAGCCAGCATGTTAGGGTGTTAAGTGAAAGTGGTACATACCTCCACAGTTTTTCTATTTTAACTGAAGGTGAGGATCCGAGAACACATGTTTACCCTGTAGGTGCAGTCATTGACAGGGATGGCAACTTGCTGGTGGCTGACACCAAACGTGGTGTCATTACAATGCACACATGTCCAGGTGGTAAGATAATAAGTCGCATAAAATTTAAAGTGAGATGTAGAAAAGGTTTTATGAGAGGCACTGTGAATAGCAAGAAGCAAATCCTTTGGCATTATACTCCATTAGGTTCAGTGTACAGTAAAGTAGCAGCAATAGATTACTCAGGAAATGAGCTGTTTTCATTTTCTCCCAAAATAGATGTAGATGTAGATGAGGCATGGGTGTATCCAGGTGGCATGGTGTGTGATTCCCACAACAATGTATTCATTGCCTTATTCATTGCCTTGCATGATAAGGGAAACCCAAATACAGGTCATATCCACAAGTACAGTCCCACTGGTGCATTCCTTGAATGTATTACCAAAGGACTGTACCGCCCCTGTGATTTATGCATGACACGGGATGGTTCCACAATAGCTGTTGCCAATCACCATTCAATACTGACCTATGGTTTGGAGTAGTAGGATTAGGTAGCAAGGCAATTTATTTCTACCATATTAACCCAGTATAAAAGAAAAATTCTCTTCCTCTTTAAAAACCCAAACCAGGATTCTACATTGCTGCTATCCCAAGTATAAATGCAGTATCTACAGTTTTGTGAATAAAATGAGAAAAATAGCAATTAACATTTGATTACACATGCAAATACATATAAATATCATAGTTTTTATGAAGGTATAAGAGTTCAATATGATTAAGCTTTTTCTCAACATTTGGATTATACATAAAACATAGTACACTTGATGTTACTGTGCTGTTTTACAGATACTAAGTTTTTACTTGGTGAAGTTGAAATTCATATTTGTTTATTTTTTCGGGTTTGGAGTGTCCCTGGATCTAGAGCTAAATGATGAAACATGATTTCAAAATGCATTGAATTTGTATCCTTTTTGAAATCATTCATAAAGTTTGTTCGGTTTATATAAGGCTCATAACACTGAGTGTTGATATAGAATGGCATGCACGCAGTTGGGCGCAATGCTTACGCTAGTTGTGTGTTGCATAATGCATGACTGGCGCACGCTTATTTGAATTTATGCGAGTGTGAGTTGGGACTTTATTGATGTGCACAGTAACAAAAGCCAAATGATTTCTGCCTTATATAAGCCAAACAAACTTTAGAGTATTGCATGAACACAAATTATCACACAAACAATTTTTTGTTGTAGGTCAGTCATGAATGATCCTAGCTAAAATTAGCTCTAGGTCCAGGGACACTCCAAACCTGAAAAAATAAAAATAAGTGCTTCCTCTCTTGTATTTAATATGTTTTATAGTATTTTCAAATCATGCCAAGTGTGTGAAATACATTTGTATAGTTATATCTATGACACCTAGTGTGTATACTTGCATTCATCTGGGGAAGTGTTCAAATTGTTATTAACCCTAACACTGACCCAGTTTTTTGCTATCGGAAGTCATAGAAGATCCGAAAAAATGAAGAAGAAGAATTTTTTTTTTTCTTCTCCGGGATTTGAACCTTTGACCCCCCGCATGCCAACCACACGATCGCGGACTGGGAGCTACACGGGTTATTGCTGCCCGGCCAGCAATTCCGTGAGCATTTGACACTTAGGGTGATTGCGTCATCGCAGACCCTGGGATGCATGCATGCGCAGAATTTTTCATTGTGGTATTCTGTGGTATTTATGAGTGTAAGGGTTAACATAGGCTCTAATCTGGAAAAATACATCTTAACTAACCCTAACACTGACCCATGTTTTTTGCTATCGGAAGTCACAGAAGATCCGAAAAAGTGAAGAAGAAGAAGATTTTTGACTTGGCACCCCCGGGATTCGAACCTTTGACCCCCCGCATGCCAAGCACGCGATCGCGGACCAGTAGCTGCAAGGGTAATTGCTGCCCGGCCAGCAATTCCGTGAGCATATCACACTTAGGGTGATTGCGTCATCGCAGACCCTACGATGCATGCATGCGCAGAATTTTTCATTGTGGTATTCTGTGGTATTTATGGGTGTAAGGGTTAAAGGAACACTCCGGCAATCACAACATTATGCCTTATATATTAGGTAAATAATTATCAAGCACGAATCACATGGTTTTATTTAAAACAAGTAAAAACAGCTGTCTCTCTCCACGTGATATTCAAATTTCTCGGGCAACAAAATTGCCTGTGGCAATGACGTCCCAGTAACACAATTAAGGCTGATGACATTTGAGAACAAATAACCATGATGTTATATTGCCACAAGTAATTCTGGCATAGGAATTTTGAATATCGCGTGTTGGGAGACGGCTGTTTTTATTCGTTTTTATAGTCAATACGAGTTTGTTTTAAATAAAACCATGTGATTCATGCTTGATTATTATTTTTCTAACATATAAGACATAATTTTGTGATTGCCGTAAGGTTTCTTTAAAGTATTCTAGTCAACCAGAAAACTCATAAAAGGACCACAACCATTTTAGCCGTACCATGTACAGTCTAAGGCTGGCATTTTCGGAGCGAGTATTCGAATACCAGAATAAAATTAACCAGGGCGAGTACCAAAAAAAAAAAAAAAAAACATAACATGGATTATTTTTTTAAGTTTTTTATTTTTTCGGTTTTGTAGTGTCCCCGGACCTAGACCTAAATGCTAGGATCATTCATGGTTGACCAAAAAAAATAAAAAATATTTTTATTTTTTTTTTTTTTTGATGGGTAGAGGACGCCTGGTTTAGAGTTCCAGGAAGTAAAACGTCCCCCATTTATCACAAAATATCAATTTTCTTAATAAAAACACATACATCGTGCAAATTTTTTTTTTTTTTATTTTAGGTCAACCATGAATTTTTTTTTTTTTTTTAAATTTGGTACCCGATTACCCGCTTGAAAAATCGCTGGTACCCGGGTACAAAATTACCGAAAATGCCAGGCCTAGTACAGTCACATCAACACCCAGCGTTGAAATAGGGCCAGTCAGCGGCCATTGGCCTGTAACTTTTGGCGGGCCAGTAACTTTCCGGGCTAGTTGCCGGCCAGACTAGCCGGTAAACTTTTAAAGCTCAAAGTTTTAGTTTTTAAATATGGTTCATGAATAATGCATCGTCTATCTGTCATTTATTAAATCACTTACGAAGCAAAACGGTATGAAATAAATTTAATAGTTTCAATCCGAAAAAATTCAGTCCCGATCTTGCCAGAAACATTTTGACCGTTCAACCACCGCTTCTACCAGCCTAAGTTTTATTCTGTGCATTTTATATTAGTACCAACGTATTTCACAAATTACATTTTGACAGGGTGTGCCGCTGGAACACTGAAACTTATACCCATATTTAGGGATTTTTAAACCTAAAACAAGGCTGATTCGATCGTTTTTGACCATCTTATTTCTCAAATCTGGACCCATGTTTGATTTATTTAATATGTTTTATAGTATTTTCAAATCATGCCAAGTGTGTGAAATACATTTGTATAGTTATATCTATGACACCTAGTGTGTATACTTGCATTCATCTGGGGAAGTGTTCAAATTGTTATTAACCCTAACACTGACCCAGTTTTTTGCTATCGGAAGTCATAGAAGATCCGAAAAAATGAAGAAGAAGAATTTTTGACTTGGCCCCGGGATTCGAACCTTTGACCCCCCGCATGCCAACCACACGATCGCGGACTGGGAGCTACACGGGTTATTGCTGCCCGGCCAGCAATTCCGTGAGCATTTGACACTTAGGGAGATTGCGTCATCGCAGACCCTGGGATGCATGCATGCGCAGAATTTTTCATTGTGGTATTCTGTGGTATTTATGAGTGTAAGGGTTAACATAGGCTCTAATCTGGAAAAATACATCTTAACTAACCCTAACACTGACCCATGTTTTTTGCTATCGGAAGTCACAGAAGATCCGAAAAAGTGAAGAAGAAGAAGAATTTTTGACTTGGCACCCCCGGGATTCGAACCTTTGACTCCCCGCATGCCAAGCACGCGATCGCGGACCAGTAGCTGCAAGGGTAATTGCTGCCCGGCCAGCAATTCCGTGAGCATATCACACTTAGGGTGATTGCGTCATCGCAGACCCTACGATGCATGCATGCGCAGAATTTTTCATTGTGGTATTCTGTGGTATTTATGGGTGTAAGGGTTAAAGGAACACTCCGGCAATCACAACATTATGCCTTATATATTAGGTAAATAATTATCAAGCACGAATCACATGGTTTTATTTAAAACAAGTAAAAACAGCTGTCTCTCTCCACGTGATATTCAAATTTCTCGGCAACAAAATTGCCTGTGGCAATGACGTCCCAGTAACACAATTAAGGCTGATGACATTTGAGAACAAATAACCATGATGTTATATTGCCACAAGTAATTCTGGCATAGGAATTTTGAATATCGCGTGTTGGGAGACGGCTGTTTTTATTCGTTTTTATAGTCAATACTGAGTTTGTTTTAAATAAAACCATGTGATTCATGCTTGATTATTATTTTTCTAACATATAAGACATAATTTTGTGATTGCCGTAAGGTTTCTTTAAAGTATTCTAGTCAACCAGAAAACTCATAAAAGGACCACAACCATTTTAGCCGTACCATGTACAGTCTAAGGCTGGCATTTTTGGCGGGTATTCGGTACCCGCATTACATTACCGGGCGGGTACCGAAATTCAAAAAAAAAACATAACATGGATTATTTTTTAAGTTTTTATTTTTTCGGTTTTGTAGTGTCCCGGACCTAGACCTAAATGCTAGGATCATTCATGGTTGACCAAAAAAAATAAAAAATTATTTTTTTTTTTTTGATGGGTAGAGGACGCCTGGTTTAGAGTTCCAGGAAGTAAAACGTCCCCCATTTATCACAAAATATCAATTTTCTTAATAAAAACACATACATCGTGCAAATTTTTTTATTTTTTTTATTTTTAGGTCAACCATGATTTTTTTTTTTTTTTTAAATTTGGTACCCGATTACCCGCCGAAAAAATGCGCTGGTACCGGGTACAAAATTACCGAAAATGCCAGGCCTAGTACAGTCACATCAACACCCAGCGTTCGAAATAGGGCCAGTCAGCCGGCCATTGGCCTGTAACTTTTTGGCCGGGCCAGTAACTTTCCGGGCTAGTTGCCGGCCAGACTAGCCGGTAAACTTTTAAAGCTCAAAGTTTTAGTTTTTAAATATGGTTCATGAATAATGCATCGTCTATCTGTCATTTATTAAATCACTTACGAAGCAAAACGGTATGAAATAAATTTAATAGTTTCAATCCGAAAAAATTCAGTCCCGATCTTGCCAGAAACATTTTGACCGTTCAACCACCGCTTCTACCAGCCTAAGTTTTATTCTGTGCATTTTATATTAGTACCAACGTATTTCACAAATTACATTTTGACAGGGTGTGCCGCTGGAACACTGAAACTTATACCCATATTTAGGGATTTTTAAACCTAAAACAAGGCTGATTCGATCGTTTTTGACCATCTTATTTCTCAAATCTGGACCCATGTTTGATTTTTTTTACCTAAAAACAGTTTTTGACAATTTTTTTTTTCAAATCAGGACCCTGCATGATTTTTTTTCTCAAATCGGGACCCATGTTTAAGGATTTGTTGGAGTTGCCGCTTTAGTTCAGACCCCCAAACTACCTGTAGTAACCTACACCTCCCTAAAGTACCTATTCAGTATTATACAATTCATTTTAAATATCATGACAAATAATTCCATGGTTTAAAACGTCACTACCCAGCAAACACAAAATGTTTTCGACATCATTCGCAAAAGATTAGGATAGGTTGCCAGAAAACGTTTAAATGTCGGGTTATATAAAGGGCATATAAAGGGTATAAAACATTTTCATAACATTCATAAACATTTGTTGATAACTCATTTGCAGAAAATATTTTCAACAAAATTTTGAAAACATTTTAAAAATATTTTTGTGCGTTTTCATACAAAACGTTTTAAAACGTTTTCATGAACTTTATTATAACCCAAAACCCAAAATATAGCCTGTTTAAAACGTTTTATAAGAATGTTTGTGTTTGTTGTGTACTGAACTTACTGTAACTAATTAAGACGAAAATATGTTGATATGTGTTCCAGCTTATAATTTCCAAAGCTCTAAAAAGTTTTGGCCGGTAACTTTTCAAAGTTACAGGGCCGGCTGGCCTGTAACTTTTTGAGGCATATTTCGAACACTGTCAACACCAAATAGATAAGAATTATTCCAAAGGCTTCTGTCACGGTGCCTAAAAAGAGAACCCCTTCTTGTGCAACTATTGTATTATTTTGTGTAAAGTTTGTGTGTATATTGCAAAAGCAAAAAGATGCTATAATAGGTCATGTGTCCATATTGTTGTCAATTTTAATAGTTGCCCTTGCAATACTCGCTTTAAGGAAAATTGATATCAATCTGCAGTGTAATGAGGCCTGCTAAATTAATATTGATCAAAGTATAGTTGACTGCAGATTTAACATTTCTTGGTGTACATATTTCTTTTTGTTGGCACAACTCCAGAATAAATCTTAACATTTGAGTAATACATAGATCATTTCTTTTATCAAGTTACTGTCACTGTTAAAAAGGTGGTAACTTTTTAAAGGGACCAACTTTTTGTTGACCAACTAAAGTTTACTAACTTCTGCTCAAATTTTGTTTTATGGAATACAAACATATCTAAAATAGAAAAAAAATGGCACATAACATGGATTATATTATTTCTACTGGGATAACAATTGTAATTGTATCTTTTCTAGATTATTACCTATAAAATTAAGGCTATCATTTCATCTAGCATCAGAAAGAGCTTGCAACATATACTGCGCCAATAAAGTATCCTTACACTTGGAAAAATAATCACAATTTCAAAACTGGACAATATTGGGTTAAATTTGTTTTTTTAATAGATGCACAATCTAATCCTGCACATTATGACACCATATTGAATCCAATGTGACCTCAAGAAGTAAAGTTACAAGCAATTGAATAGACGATGGTCCAGTTTTAAAAGTGACAAACTGGCCTATACAAGGTGCAAAAAGATTCCAACAAAAGCGAAACAAAGAGACAACACAGTTTCTTCAATGAAGCGTTATTTAAAGCAGTTTTTATTTCTGTTTTTACTTCTCTGTACTTTTCATAACTTTCATTTTATTTGTCAGTTCTTTTGTTTCTTTTGTTTCAGTTTTCTTTTGTTCCTTTTGTTTTAAATTAAAGCCAAACGCATAAATTAATCATTCACCACTCTCAAACCAGATGTCTAGTCTGTGGAGTTTTGAATAGGCCAGTTTGTCACTTTCAAAACTGGAACTTCGTTTAATCAAATGCTTGTAACTTTGCTTCTTTAAGTCACATTGGATTCAATGTGGTGTCATAATGTGCAAGAAACTGAACAATACTGGGGTAAATTTGTTTTTTAATAGATGCACTAGGCATCTATTAAAAAAACAAATTTACCACAATATAGGTCAGAGTGGGAATAGTGATTATTTTTCCAACTGTAAGGATACTTTATTGGCGCAGTATAGTATTAATCTAAAGTAGCCCAAACTCTTTTTGATAAGGCAAAAAAAGAAAGATAGTTTGCTTGTCCTCCACAACTTTTTCAGAGTTGGGTCGCTCTGTCAGGATTTTTTTTTAAATATTTTTTTTAAATATTTTCTTTAAAGGTCATAGACAAAACATGACTGTATGCCTTTAATTAGCTGAATAAATAGCCCATATAGTTGTGATATTGTGATATTTCTCTACTGTATACCACTTCATTCATGTTTTTAAAACAGTTTAGAAGTGTGTAGAAACAGTAAAAAAAAATTCAGGTTGTCAAATATGTTGAAAAAAACTTTTTTCTGGAAAAATTAGGGTCGGTATTCATTTGTACAGTAAACACCTTTTTTCCAGATTTTTCATATTAGAGTCGGTCGGTGGAGGACAAGCAAACAATTTTTTTTTGGCCTAACTGTGTAAGAGATGATGTAAATTAACATATCAAATTATCAGATCCAATAATTTTCACGAAATTTTGTGTTTTGTCATAATACACAGGTTATTGCTACTTCCATTTGGGATTTTGTGTTAAATTAGGAATGTACCACATCTTGAAATCAATAAAAAAGATCTATCAGCTGAAATCTGTGAATGAGCCTAACGGGTGAATACTAAACTACATGTATATAGTTTTGTCATGTATCAACAACATACTGTAAAAGTAAAACCAGTCATTTTTCTTGCAGCTTTTTTCCACCAACAATTTGGGAAAATGCACTGTTCTGAAGCTAATGAATTTTCCTGATTTTGTTGAACTACAAATTAGGCCAAACAAGTTTATGAAAAACATTAATTTTGAACTTTTTCAAGCACTGAATTTTCAATTGTTTTCGAACAAAAGAGGCCTGGGACCTCTTGATTGAAATCCATTATATCAACATTGATAACATTTAATCATGAAAGTTGGGTATTCGCAATGCAAGTACAAATATGATGGCTGTGGTCATAGAGTTTGTGAACTGACCCTGATATCAACTATTTCAAGTGTTATAAGCTTGCTAAATGACACCCTATAAAAGGTTGGTCCGAAATTACCCACGGGTTGAGGTTCAAAAAATATACATGTACGTAATAGACACATGTATACAGTCTTTAGGAAATACATGTGAAGTGTGAACAAACAAATATTTTTCATTGAAGTGGTCATGCAAATGAGATTGGCCTTTGTATCCTGTTGGCCTCGGGCCTAATAAGGCCCAGGGACGTACGGGAAATGCCCGTTTGTCAGCCGACCTGTGTGTACATATTTATATTGAGTTAATAAGACAATGTGAGTAAAATAAAGTTAACAATAATTACTGTACATAAATCATCACAAATTCTGTATTTGTTTGCTTTTTAATAAACATTTCAGGTTCCAAGATAATTATTACAGTTCTTGTAAAGTTTTGGTTGACATTGTTTCACTCTTTCGTTTAATTTTTGATGTCAACTCACTGGTTACACCCTACCCCAATGTCAGTGACGCCGTATCCCTTTCAGTGGGCCTATATATTTGGTAAATAATATATTGAAAGTAATATAATATTAACATTAACATTAATTACTGTATATAAATCAATTATTTGTCTGTATCTGTTTTTGCTTTTTAATAAAATTACTGGTTCAAAGACAATTCTTACAGTTGTTGTTTGTTATTGTTTTACAATTTGAAGTAACTTTCACCACCAGCTTAGAGTGCTTTACTGTTGGTGGAATCAATGGGCTATTCCATTTGAAATCCACCCTACCCCTGTGGAAGATTTTGGAAATATCTTCCACAGGGGGAGTATGAATTTCAAATGTAATGAGCACATTAGGCAGCTCCATTTGAATTTCATACACCCTCTGAGGAAGATTCAACCAGAATCTTCCCATGAGGGAGAGTGAGTATCAAATGGAACAGCCAATGTGTTAATTCCATTTAAAATTCACACTCCCCATGTGGCAGATATTCCAAAATCTTCCACAGGGGTAGTGTAGATTTTAACTGGAGTAGCCCAATGTGTCTTTTCTTTGTCAATATTGTGCACCTGTTCATCAGGTTTAATAATATATGAAGCTTAAACCACCTGCATAACTATAAATCTTTAAAACAGATATGCTCAATGGTCAGGCTCCCCCCCCCCCCTCAAGGAATGACCGGTCTGGTTATGGGAATTATCAGGCCTGCAGCACTCTGTAGTTCATGCCTTTACCAATTGCTTGGATGAGGTTCATGTGGTCAAACATCATTTATGACTATCACTAATTCCACAATTGTCATTTTATTCATTCTGATTATAGCTCCATGATGTCCAATTAACTGTTTTGACCAAAACTAGTCATAACAAGATGTTTAATGTCTCCCATGTGCAACTGTGAATTGCTTTCCAATTGAGCCGAACTCATCTGATAATTTAAAGATGTGTCCTTTTAGCTGTACCCATTTTATACAAACAATATTTTGTTTTCCTACATAAGATATCTGATATGCCATCTATATATTCCAGCTTCCCCACACCCAACATACAATTGGTAAATGATAAATCCAACAAAAAACTGAAGATGCGTTCCTTTGTTGTTGACGTCGCAATGAAGATATCTCCCATCACTTCCTTTCAACAATTTCAGTAGTGAAATATCGGTTACCTCTTTGCTTCTATAAGTTTGCATATGGTGCATCATCAAGCAAAATGAGTCCTCTTTTCCTTAAACAGTACAACCACCCTTATCCGGACCTCTTTTATACATATCTCTATAGATGTGTTTTCTGGCCAAATGATCTTCAAAGGACAACATGGTTTTCATTGCCATGACACATTTTTTAAGGGCTGAAGCATTTGAACGACATCTCTTTGTTGCCTATACAGCAATATACTGATAACATCTTTTCAGAGTTATTACCCTATATGAAAAAATTTATTGTTGGCTCATATTCAATGCAGCATTACGCATCATTCACTTAAGGTCTGTTCATACTACAACCGCATTTGCGATGCGTTGCTTTGCGATGCCGATATATAGATTACCTTTTGCCACAACTCAACGCAACTCGTCACATTTCCAAGTTAAAATGTATTTAACTTTATTGCGATATCGCAATGCAGTAGTTTGCAGTACGATGCAATGCGGCAACACACCGCATCGCAAAGTAGTATGAACGGACCTTTATCCAGATTTTTCACTTACCAGGCCAATGCTTGGTCATATCATGGCACGATAAAAGAGGTTTGACTGTAAACTAATGATATTTTCTAATCAGTGATTGTGACAAACCAACCATGAATTTGTCCCAACACTAATATCGTAAGAAAGTTCCCAGCAAAATGCGTTTGTAAACTTTTCAAATGGGCGCACAAAGGTTGCTAGAAAACAATTACCGTAACCACCCGGGTATATGCCCACCTTCGGCTATAAGCCCACCCCCTATTTTTCAAAACATTCTGGGAACAAGGGTGCACTCAGGTATAAGCCCAGTACTAAATTTTGGCCAAGTTCTTTTATCAAATCAATGCTTTGCTCTCATATTTAAGAACAAAATTAATATAAAAAAATATCAGTTGATAATTAATATTCCACACTTCTAATTTTAAGAAATTGACATAGATGATAGAAATTACTGGTATATTGGGCATATACAAATGGGGGATGATTGTTCTTATTTTTAAATTCAAGCACTAGCCCTTCCCCGGTTATAAGCCCACCCCCATTTTTGAAGTGAAATCTGCCATCTAGGGGGTGGGCTTACAGCCTGTCTCAAAAAAATTGTGCAAGTGAAAAGCGCCCTCTTTGGCAATTAGAAAATACCGTTGTGACATAATGCTTACATCAACGTGAAGGGGATAGTCTTAGCTGTCTAATGCCGTTTAGTCTGTTCAATTTGCTTGTTTTAATCTCGAGATATGCTTACTTAACAACGAAAGGGTAAAATCACAATTGTGCCACTTTTACTAGGGAATAGGGCTGTACATGTAAATCAATGATAGCATCAAGTTTATCAGGAGTTCCTTCGTGAAATTAAAAGAATGCATCAATTACACAACAATACAAAATTATTTGTAGTGTTTTATCATGATAAAGGTGTAAAGGTTCTCTTTTTCCACTTACGACAAATTAAACGATAAATGAATATTTCACATTCTGCTGTAAAATTAAATACATGTGCATGTCAATAATTTTACCATGGTTAATACTATTCTCTTTGTCATTCAAGACATGTTAAAAGACAAACAAATATTGCACACTTATAGGTTAATGAACTTCATGAAATTTGACAAATTAATGAAATTAGACCAAATAATGCACGAGCGCTGGTGTTGATGCGTCTAATGCACGAGCCCGAAGGGGAGTGCATTAGACGCATCAACATCAGCTATCATTGATTTACATGTACAACCCTATTCCCTAGTAAAAGTGGCACAATTGTGATTTTAACCTTTCGTCGTTAACTAAACATATCTCGAGATTACAAAGAGCAAATTGAACAAAACAAACGGTATTTGAGAGCTAAGACTGTGCCCTTGACGTTGATGTAAGTATCATGTCACAACGGTATTTCCTAATTGCCAAAGAGGGCGTTTTTCACTTGCACAACTTTTTTTGAGACAGGCTGTATACCCGAGTGGTTACGGTAAATATTTGCTTCTATAAAAAAAAAAAGTACAAGATCTTTATAGACCATTTATTATAATTCATGTTCAACAATTGTTTCAAAACAATTGTTTAATGTTATATAAATGTTTCAAAACATTTTTTTTTCAAACTTTCCATGATAACATTTTGTCAACATTATAGAAACATTCATGTCGCATTTTCTGATACAAAAATGTTTTAAATCGTTTTCATGATTATTTTAGAACCAAACATTTAAAGTTTTGAAAAATGTTTTACAAACAGTTACTCTCACCTACTGACAATTCTTTTTTTCCCTATTTTGGAGAAATTTGCCAGGAAAGAATGAAAATAGAAAGAAAAGTAAAATTTACACCCAAAAAAATTAAGACAGGACTCATTTTGCTTGATGGCAATTATACAAATCAATACCGTAAAAGTAGAAATTTTCGCGAGGTTTTTATTTGCGCAAATTTCGCGAGTGGACATAAAATTGCGAAAATAAAAACTCGCGAAAATAACCTTTTGCATTAGGTTTCTATTGTATCAATATCAAAACCGCGAAATTTAATTCTCGCGCAACTGACAAAATCTTCAAAATCGCGAAAATATTGACTTTTACAGTAATCAGTCATCAACACTTGGGTTATTTCAACAATGGAAGATGTGTTGTGTTAGTTGATGATGAAACAACGGATCAACAACAAATAAACGTCACCGGATAGTCTCTTCATTTCTTGACAACTTGGAGGACGTCTTCGTGGTTCACTATATGTTGTACTCCTACTCTCTGTGGACTGTACTTGGCACTTGTTCCCTGCAAGGTATATGGAAAACGTATTTAATGAAATGTATTTCAAGAAAATTAGCAACTTGTGGACTTTCTATAAGATTGTAATAAATTGCACAAAATACTGTAAGGCCCAAAAACAAACAAAAAAGATTGTTTGTTTGTCCTCCTTGGACTGACATGTCCAATACGTTCTGACCAAACTTTTTTTTCCTTCATATTTTTGTTAAAAATCACATATTATTCTGTTAAAAAAGAAAAGGCTTTAAAATAGTTATTTTCTGTATCTCAAAATAATCCTGCAGAACCTGTTTTTTTTTTTTTTTTTTTGGAATTACAATTTTGTAAATCAAACACTTCAATGCATCCATTGCCCACTATGAACCATGTTAAAAGTATACTTCAAACAATAAAACATTTGCTTCTGCATTAATTGACTTTATTTAGCCTGGTGAGTGTTCTCTTTCTACATTCCAGCACACTTGGCATAAACATTGTGTGCTTTTCAAGTAAAAACAAAAACGAAAAAATCCGACCAACCAGCCGATACATAAACTATGGTCTATAGACAAGCAAACAATCTTTGTTTTTGCCCATTATGCTAATAATTGAGGTGAACCAAATAATACTTAAGTTTTTACAGGTAGGTGGTCAGATTGACACATTTGATTTTTTTTTCTCACATTGAGACCCATTACTATTCCAAGTTTTGAGTTAAATTACTCCAGTGGTTTCTAGAAGCAAATATAGGTATCACAGTGGCCCATAGAACAGTACACTACAACTACAATGTAGGGTGGTTGCCAGCAAACTACCATGTTTTTACTCATACCATTTCAGGCCTAAAATCAGCATTTTGATTGACGTACAGTGGTGAAAGAGGCTGTCAATCGGGTCACACTAATATCGAGGGTTAGGAACCAGAAAGCCTCAACTCACAACAACCTGTTCCCACAAAATGAGCATCAAAGAAATTCTGGAGGAAATCTTGATGTTTGAAGACCAAATCAAGGAGCCATCATAACATGTTTGCTAAGATTTTAAAGGGTATAACAGACCTGCCAACCTACCGAAGTCAGAATGAGGGACATTGAGACCAAAACCTTAAACCAGGTACCAACAAATTCAAAGACTTGAGGTGTGCAATATGTGACACGATCTGGTCTATGGGGGCCAAAGGAGGCATTTTTGAAAATTGAGTTACTATAATTATTACCCTATACAAACATATTAGGCTATCATATACTGAAAACACCAAAGGTCTAGCATACTTGGTTCCAATGTTATGAAGTGTTGTGATGTCTATTTTTTTACTCCATATTTTTACCTTTATCTCAATTTCAAATTTGCCGCCTTTGGCCCCCATGGACCAGATCATGTCACATATACTTTCAGAATTCAGAGGAGGTTTTGCAGATCTGAATTTATCACAATAGACTAAAGAGAATGCTATAGCAAATTTTAAAGTGACATATTCATCATTTTCTGCTGTTCTAACATTTAAATTTGCCATCACTGAAATTTTCAGAAAACAGGACTGTCCCTCATTTTCACTTTGGTAAACCCCTGAGGGACATTCCCTCAAAATGAGGGACAGTTGGCAGGTCTGGTATAAAAATAAGGATTTCAAAGTTACTTTGTCAACTTTATGCTCATTTTGTGACAGCAGGTCATTGTGAGTTCAGACTTTCTGGTTCTCAAGCCTCAATGTATCCTCATTTTGTGAGAGCAGGTCATTGTGAGTTCAGGCTTTCTGGTTCTCAACCCTCGATATAAGCTTGGGGAAAGAGGCTGTCATCGGGTCACACACATTTAAGAATATATGTGACCATCCACCACAAAGTGGTAGTAAAGTCGGCTCTAGGTCATTTTCTGTTTATTGCAGATTTTGAAAGAATTCACTTTCAGCTTTAAAATGACACCTCAAACAGCTTCATCTGACATCTGGAAGTGAAGTTATGGTTCATCAAAGGTCAAATTCCTACTATATTTTACATAGAAATCCATATACTGTTTTTGATTGTATCTCAAAATGGAAAATGCCGACTTTACGACCAGTTTATAGTGGATGGGCACATATGTAAAACATACACTTTTGAAAACCCTACCTTTCTAATGAAATTAAGTTTCATTTATAATTAGCTTCATCAATCTTTTATTTCATTCTCTGAAGGAACATTACTTGGAAATATTTTCAGGCAAAACTTACCCATACAAGGGCATACTTGAATGAGCTGGCTAAGGTACGATGGATAGCGTGGCACTGAAAGAAAATAACAGAAAAATGTCAGCATTTTATGCCATCTTAAGAGATTCCTAGATGCTTTTATCGTCAGGGAATAATTTCTTATACTTTTTGTCGTAAAATCTTACTAAAATGTCAATACTAAGCAGACAATGTAAAAATACAAATCCTGAATTGGCGTTAATTATGGGCAAACCGTAAAATTCGAGCGAAATGTTTGAGCATTAGCACTATGGGGAATTATTCAATTAACTGGGAGATATTCTGTAATGGTTATAGCATATCCAGGAAAGTGTCAATGGTGGTGGAATATTTGTAGCAGAACCTGCTTTTTCCAATAGAGTCAGCAGAACACATCATCCAGCAACAATGTGCGTGTAGCAACTGCTTATTTATATTATAATACAAGCACTATAAAAACACATATATTTTGAGTTCAGTATTTCTGCTTTGAAAGCATTTTGACACCTCATTTGCTAAATGGATCCATTTGAAATTCACACTCCCTATGATGGTGATTAAGGTTGGTCTGAACCCTGGAATTATGAAAACTTTCGGGCCTCATAACTGCTAAATTATTAGTCTAAAGAATATAAAAGTATACATTTTAGAATGGAAATGACTTGATGAATTCATCTGTGAGGTCCAAGTTGGGCCAAAATGCTCATTTTGAGAAAATCCCAAAAGCGGGTTTTTGGCCCAATTTTTTCGTGCAACCTAACAAAAAAAAATTGTTTGGCCAAAATTTTTTTTACTAATTTTAAAAACTAGATAAAAATATCTAGGGACCGTTTTTCATTTTTTTGAATTTTGACCAACTTCACCAAAAATATTTGAAATTTGGGTGAAAATCAGGCTTTTTATGATTTTTTTTGAAAATTTTGCATATTTTGACCATTTTTGGTGCAAATTTCTCAAAGTTGGTCAAAATTCAAAAAAAATAAAAAACGGTCCCTAGATATTTTGATCTAGTTTTTAAAATTAATAAAACAAATTTTGGCCAAACAATTTTTTTGTTACGTTACTGAAAAATTTGGGCCAAAAAACCCGTTTTTTGGTATTTTCTCCAAAAATGAGAATTTTGGCCCAAATTGGACCTCACAGATGAATTTAGCAAGTCATTTCCAGTCTAAAATTGTATACTTTTATATTCTTTAGACTAATAATTTAGCAGTTATGAAGCCCGAAAGTTTCCATAATTCCAGGGTTAAGACCACCCTTAAAGTCATGTCTTGCATAGGGGTTGTATGGATTTCAACTGGAATAGCTCAATGTTGGCTCATTTCTAATACTACCTATAAATGAATACGGTATGCTTAAGTCTTGAATTGGAACTGTTAAACATGTATTATGTGTAAATTTGATTTTGGACCGTAAAAAAGATTGTTGAGGGCCTGTTGATTTTAAGACCCAATGGCCTGCAGCTAATAATTTTGTGCACAGTCTACATGGAAGACTACTTACTACATGTTCAACAGAGCACCCTCTCCTCATGATGATACCATCATCAAAATCTGGTTTTTCTGTGGAAATATAGAAAATGTTAAAAAACCTGATAAATGACTCATTTTAATAAATAAATAAATAAATTTCAGATTTGTATAGCGCCTTTTTCCAGCTAGATATTGAAGGATTCAAAGCGCTGTAATTTCGCTGCCATTGTGAATCATCACAATCAGATCGCATCATCTAGGCCAGTTGCAGCCGAACCTCAGGCGCAGAACTATCCGCACTTAGAATGTAACATCCACCAATTATCTGTGCAGCTCCCCAAATTCCATTGGGTGAAGGAAGTTTTTGATAACCAAACAACTAATCACCGATTTTTTGAAAGCAGGAGGAAACCGGAGATCCCGGAGAAAACCTGCGAGAGCGAGCATGGAATCGGGATAAACCAAGTGCACATGAGTCCTTGGGCGCGCCGGGCTTGAACCCGGGACCTCAGTGGTGCAAAGCGAGGAACTACCACTGCGCTAACTCGCCCTCCCATAATAAGTAGTCTAGATGAAGGTTTTGTTTACAGGTTCATTAACCCTAACACTGCCCCTGCTTTTTGGCTATTGGAAAGGAAAGAAGGAACAAAAAAGTAGAGAAGATGAACAAAGAAGTTACTTAGTGGTATCCCAGGATTTGAATCTCAGACCACTCGCGTGCCAAGCACAAGATCACCGACCGGTAGCCACAGGCGTTTTGATGGCAGAGCCAACAAAACCCGAGAGTCATTGCGCCATGGCATCACATGGGATGCATGCATGTGAAGTGGTTTTCCGTCTAAGATTTTTTGTGGTTAGGGTTAATTACTAGGGCAGGCCTTCTCAACTGGCGTGCGCGCCACTTATGGCGTTTGGGATCAGTCAAAGTTGCACACGAAATGGCGCACAATTAAGGGTAGACGAGGTATTGTTGGTCGAAGCAACCAAAGAAAATAGATTTTCATTATCTAGATCAATATATTATTGAAAATTAAAACCTTGATGTTCTGCAAAAGTTCATTCTACAAATCGTATATTTTGCAAACTTGCTTAATTTATTGTTGTTAATGAGTTATGCACGTTTTACAAAAGTGTTGTTGTTTCAGCCCTCTTTACAAAGTAACTCAAGAACAGCAGCACCTATAAAAGTATATCTGTGATATTTTAATTCTTCTACACACTCGCTATGAATTGAGCAATACAGTTTTTGCCATAGCGCACTACCATTCGCAAGATGCTGTGAACTACCAAATCACAACAGTTTAAAATAATTAATAACCTAATTTTAAACTGTTGTGATTTGGTCGTTCACAGCATCTTACGAATGGTAGTGAACTTTGGCAAAAACTGCATTGCTCAATTCATAGCGAGCGTGTAGAAGAATTAAAATATCACAGATATACTTTTATAGGTGCTGCGGTTCTTGAGTTACGTTGTAAAGAGGGCTGAAACAACAACACTTTTGTAAAACGGACATAACTCATTAACAACAATAAATTAAGCAAGTTTGCAAAGTATACGATTTGTAGAATGAACTTTTGCAAAACATCAAGGTGTTATTTTTCAATAATATATTGATCTAGATAATGAAAATCGATTTTAGGTAGCTTCAATCAACAATACTCGCTCTACCCTTAAGGGTATGATCATTGTTAATGCCTGATTGCCATCAGCTTTGACTTTGGCATAAGCAATCGATCAGTAACAATGATCATGCCCTTAATTCTAGGAAAGACTCCATTCATGCATGTACACACACTGCCCATAAGCCATCTATGTATTGGAAAGAAAAAGAGCAAGGTACACCAACTTGATGTGGGGAAACTAGTAAAATACAGACTATACTGTATGCAGGGGGACAAAAACAGCAAATTTAAGCATTAGAAGTAGGCAAATTTCAATAGCCAAAAATTACCATTTCTAAGGCCCACAGTGCTAAACCTGCAAAAACAACAAGGATCAACAGAAATACAAAAGTGCACAAGAACAAGTGATGAAAATCATGGCGCTTATAAAAAGACACGATAAACCAAGCGACTACTGTAGGCACAAAAACAGGCAAAGTTCGAAGTCCAAAAATTTCCCATTCTAGGGCCCACAGAAGTGTCAGGAAAACGTATAAAAGTACACTGCAAGTGATGAAAATTACTGCACATAGCAGACAAATAAAACCAAACAGACAAATATAAAACCAAACAACAAAAATTATGCTGTGGTTTAAAAACAAATTGAAGTCAAAAACTGAAGGCAAGTTCAAATAGAACTCAGTAGCAAACAAGACTGCTAGCAAGCTCAGAGCAAAATCAGCGGTGTCTTAAGGGAAGGGGTATGAACGTTTGGACAGTATTTATTGTGGGACATGAGAGCACATCAGACCTATCGAATTGCATTCTGAATAGAAGAATGTCCTTCTGATATCAAATAATTTTGATTTTTTGAAATTCGCAATGTAGTACACATTTTATGGCAAATCATTAGAAATTGATATTTTTGATATTTAACAATACTCGAAGTAAACTTTATAAATCTGATGATATGTACTCAAAGTGTATGTAGGTGGGATGAAAAGCCGACGATCAATTGAAAATTTGACCTTTCAGTATTGAAGATATGGATTTTTTCCCAAAACACCAAAAAAAAATTAGGTCTTTTTGGGAAAAAAATCCATATCTTTAATATGAAACGTTAAAATTTTGAATTGATCGTCGGCTTTTCCTCCCAGCTACATACACTTTAAGAATATATCAATAAATTTATCAAATTTACTTCGAGGACGGTTATATATCAAAAATGTGAAAAATATCAACTTTTAATAATTTGTCATAAAATTTGTATTATACCGTGAATTTCAAAAATGAAAATTATATGATATCAGAAAGACATTCTTCGTATTCAGAATGCAATTCGATATGTCTGATGTGCTCTCATGTCCCACAAAAAAATCTGTCGAAACGCCCAAAACGCTCATTCTAGATCTAGATCCCTTAACTCAATGAGAGCAAGTTCACTAGCTACATCTATGTATTCTCTGGACTGAAAGTCTTTATCTCTTGTGTGGTCCAAAACTTCTTGCTCTTATGCCATTTTAAGCTCTTGAAATTATATGTACATTACCACTAAACTGAACACTCTTCCTCTTTGAATAAGTTCATCAGGATTGTTAGATATCAATAATTGGTAAATTATGCTTTACAAATCCACTTGATTACTCACGTTTTTAGACGTTTCATCTTCCTACGGAAGACTTCATCAGTAATGTGATGAACCAGCAACAAAGAACTTCACCCTCTGGAGATGAGAGTAGGAGTGTTGCTGGTTCATCACATTACTGATGAAGTCTTCCGTAGGAAGATGAAACGTCTAAAAACGTGAGTAATCAAGTGGATTTGTAAAGCATAATTTACCAATTATTGAACACTCTTCCCCCTTCATATCGTGGACTCTGTATGTAAGTATGTATGTGTTGAATCTTACCTCCACGTTTCTTTGTATACACACACACCAGATTAAGATATTCCCACATTTGTTCTAGTAGATAGTCTAGATTGAGTTTCATTTCACAACTTATCACCAAACAATGAGGCTTGTGGGCTATTCTGTCGACTTCCTCAATGGATGTCTGATCTATTTTATTATATACCTGTTGAATCTTACCTCCACGTTTCTTTGTATACACGCACACCAGATTAAGATATTCCCACATTTGTTCTAGTAGATAGTCTAGATTGAGTTTCATTTCACAACTTATCACCAAACAATGAGGCTTGTGGGCTATTCTGTTGACTTCCTCAATGGATGTCTGATCTATTTTATTATATACCTGTTGAATCTTACCTCCACGTTTCTTTGTATACACACACACCAGATTAAGATATTCCCACATTTGTTCTAGTAGATAGTCTAGATTGAGTTTCATTTCACAACTTATCACCAAACAATGAGGCTTGTGGGCTATTCTGTCGACTTCCTCAATGGATGTCTGATCTATTTTATTATATACCTGTTGAATCTTACCTCCACGTTTCTTTGTATACACACACACCAGATTAAGATATTCCCACATTTGTTCTAGTAGATAGTCTAGATTGAGTTTCATTTCACAACTTATCACCAAACAATGAGGCTTGTGGGCTATTCTGTCGACTTCCTCAATGGATGTCTGATCTATTTTATTATATACCTGTTGAATCTTACCTCCACGTTTCTTTGTATACACGCACACCAGATTAAGATATTCCCACATTTGTTCTAGTAGATAGTCTAGATTGAGTTTCATTTCACAACTTATCACCAAACAATGAGGCGTGTGGGCTATTCTGTCGACTTCCTCGATGGATGTCTGATCTATTTTATTATATACCTGTTGAATCTTACCTCCACGTTTCTTTGTATACACACACACCAGATTAAGATATTCCCACATTTGTTCTAGTAGATAGTCTAGATTGAGTTTCATTTCACAACTTATCACCAAACAATGAGGCTTGTGGGCTATTCTGTTGACTTCCTCAATGGATGTCTGATCTATTTTATTATATACCTGTTGAATCTTACCTCCACGTTTCTTTGTATACACGCACACCAGGTTAAGATATTCCCACATTTGTTCTAGTAGATAGTCTAGATTGAGTTTCATTTCACAACTTATCACCAAACAATGAGGCTTGTGGGCTATTCTGTCGACTTCCTCAATGGATGTCTGATCTATTTTATTATATACCTGTTGAATCTTACCTCCACGTTTCTTTGTATACACGCACACCAGATTAAGATATTCCCACATTTGTTCTAGTAGATAGTCTAGATTGAGTTTCATTTCACAACTTATCACCAAACAATGAGGCTTGTGGGCTATTCTGTCGACTTCCTCAATGGATGTCTGATCTATTTTATTATATACCTGTTGAATCTTACCTCCACGTTTCTTTGTATACACGCACACCAGATTAAGATATTCCCACATTTGTTCTAGTAGATAGTCTAGATTGAGTTTCATTTCACAACTTATCACCAAACAATGAGGCGTGTGGGCTATTCTGTCGACTTCCTCGATGGATGTCTGATCTATTTTATTATATACCTGTTGAATCTTACCTCCACGTTTCTTTGTATACACGCACACCAGGTTAAGATATTCCCACATTTGTTCTAGTAGATAGTCTAGATTGAGTTTCATTTCACAACTTATCACCAAACAATGAGGCTTGTGGGCTATTCTGTCGACTTCCTCAATGGATGTCTGATCTATTTTATTATATACCTGTTGAATCTTACCTCCACGTTTCTTTGTATACACACACACCAGATTAAGATATTCCCACATTTGTTCTAGTAGATAGTCTAGATTGAGTTTCATTTCACAACTTATCACCAAACAATGAGGTTTGTGGGCTATTCTGTCGACTTCCTCGATGGATGTCTGATCTATTTTATTATATACCTGTTGAATCTTACCTCCACGTTTCTTTGTATACACACACACCAGATTAAGATATTCCCACATTTGTTCTAGTAGATAGTCTAGATTGAGTTTCATTTCACAACTTATCACCAAACAATGAGGCTTGTGGGCTATTCTGTCGACTTCCTCAATGGATGTCTGATCTATTTTATTATATACCTGTTGAATCTTACCTCCACGTTTCTTTGTATACACACACACCAGATTAAGATATTCCCACATTTGTTCTAGTAGATAGTCTAGATTGAGTTTCATTTCACAACTTATCACCAAACAATGAGGCTTGTGGGCTATTCTGTCGACTTCCTCAATGGATGTCTGATCTATTTTATTATATACCTGTTGAATCTTACCTCCACGTTTCTTTGTATACACACACACCAGATTAAGATATTCCCACATTTGTTCTAGTAGATAGTCTAGATTGAGTTTCATTTCACAACTTATCACCAAACAATGAGGCTTGTGGGCTATTCTGTCGACTTCCTCAATGGATGTCTGATCTATTTTATTATATACCTGTTGAACAGAAAAATAAAAGAAATATTATAGAGACTTGAGTTGTTCTGATGTTACTGCAAAATTTCATAAACGTACACTGATAGAACATTAGTAAAGATCTCTCTTACCTTGCATTAAATCAGGAAACACCAATATTTTACTGACCCTTTAAAAAGATATTTCAAATACATCTACTGCTTTTTGCCGAGACATTTACAAGGCTTAGGCCCATCAAATTAAAAAATCACCCACCACTAATTGCAACAGAAATCTTCCCAACAGGGAGTGTAAATTTCAAATGGGGTTACCTGAACAGGTGATTCCATTTAAAATCTACACCCCTGGTGTGGATGATAACTAAGTCATGTCTTCCATATGGGGCATATGGATTTTAACTGGAATAGCCCATTCTTTTATACTTACATATAAACATGGTAGGTAGATTCTGTTGTCCATGATGACATCAATAAATTCATCTTGTGTGCAGTCTTCTCTAAACAACACCTCAGCATTGAACATTTCTGACAGATGTAGAATCAAGGCCAACAACAAAATCATTGTAATGCACAAGTCGACCAAAAAAACACAGAAAAAAAAAACACTGTTCTACATCTACAGGGCTGACCAACCCAGATTTTGCATTTTTGGGGGATTTATATAGCTGTATTCAAGGAGTAAAACAGCCATTTTTGGCCAAAGTAGATTGATTTGGACTGACATTTTTAGATTTTCCAAGCTTTCTAGGGTCATTTAGCCTTTTCTAGAAAAAAGAAATTTACTCATGGCCCAATCAGCCATTGTTTACAATGGGAATTGGTGACCAGTGATGGGATCGGCCAATCAAAGAGGGAATTGATCGGCCAATCGGCCATTTCAGATAAGGACCTGATCGGTCAGACACTAACTATAAAGGTAATTTTTACTCCAAAAACAGCCAAATTTTGCTCTCTTTTTTTCCAAACATGGACATACGTCGAAAGATTTTTTTAATAAAATCCTGAAATCAATAGATTGATAGATATAATGAGGCAATAATTTAGCTGAAAAACATAATCGGGAGTTTATACAACACTGACAAGTTCACTACAGGTTTGATTGTTTAATCTGTTCCATATGATCACTATGGCAAGGATACTATACTCATGTAGAATCAACTGCACCATTCTCTCATTGCATTTGGTAAGTGTACATGTTGAGTTGAAGGAGAGACCACCTGCTTTCTTTACCTGTGGAAGAAAAATGGAAGATGGAGACTTATCAAGGAGGTTATGTTAGAGAATCCTGTATCCCCTTTTGGATTGTAACGCATGGGGAACAAAGTGTACCTCTAAGTATTTATTGAGAGTATTTAATCCCAGCCCAGCTTATTTTCACAAGGGGGAGGAAAGAAGGCAGGAAGAAAGAAAGATATGGTTTTAAACCAGGGACCCCTCGGGTGCCAGACATGTGCACAGCCACACCTTGGGGTCTAATTTAACTTAGCCAGCCAAGCTTTCCGTGCCCATATGCTGCTCTTGTGGGATACCCATGCTTGCCGATGCTTTGTAAATTGAGGATTTTGATGTTTAGCATGCTTAGGTTAAGCTTTGCGAAGGATTGCACATGTACAAGCACAGAGTTGCAATCAATGGATGCATAGCCAAATAATCCAGAATTACACTATTTTGACCTCCACAACAACATACACACAGAGGTGGAATTAACCTCTTATCTTTGTTTCAAACTTCGAAAAAAAAAAAAAAAAAAATCGACTGGCAACTTAAAATTTTCAATATGATGTAAAATTTAGGCATATTTTTAAGGCGGATGAATTCACTATAAGAAACAAATCAAGTCCTGTAAATTAAAATCATGTAAATCAAATTGAGTTAGTTTGGATCACACATCTGCCATGGATTGCACTAGACTAGCATTTCACTCACCTAATATCCTGATGGTAATGGTAGATTATACATTATCTTGTACAACATGACTGAATTATTTTTAAACAAATAAAATGAACTTTTATGTTCACAAATTGGCCAACATTTATTGATATATGTGACCCAATTAAGCAAAATGATGACAATGTCGTCAAAGTTGTGGGTCAAATCAAAATTCATACACCCACTATGGAAGACATGGCCTTCATCTCACACAGTGGGTGTGTAGATTTCAAATGAAATTACACATCCAGGTAATCTCATTTGACATTCACACTCCTTGTGAGGGAGATTAAGGTCATGTTTTACATAGGAGCAGGGTGTATGAATTTCAACTGAATACTGCAATGAGCTGTATTTATTCATTAAAAAATGCTTCAATCATACCTTAAAATAAATATTTGGTTTCTGTTTGTTGAGTCTCAAGCCAACACTCTCCAATTCTTTTTCTAGCAACTTCCTAAAAAAGAAAGATACAAACAAGTTAAAGGTGTGATAATATAATAAGTTAAGATTAATTATAATCCATAGCCATGGAGTGGCTGCTTCCTGACTTAATCTGCAGTCGACGTTTGTTAAGGATGTGTACAGATAGAGCAAGTTGTTGTTTGCTGTATCAAGCCCAGGTAGACATATTATAAATCCTGTTCCATCAATCTAACATTCTGCTGCACTGCTGAAAGTTGCTGGTGTTTCAAATCAGACCCCATCACAAATCTGAGTGTCATGTTTGACACTGGAATGACAGAGTAAGCTACAAAGAATCAGTCCATTCTAACATTTGATACCCCAAATTGTAACCAATTTGAGCCATCTTATATAATCATACCTTTGTACATCTCCTTTATTAGCATCCAGCATCATGACCACCAAGTCTGCCGTCCTTGCTACAGCTATCACCTGTCTACCTCGTCCCTTTCCTTAGAAATATACAGAGACAAATAAAAAATATTAGCTTCTATCATCATGACCACCTAGTATGATGTCATGGCTATACTTTGATCAGCTAGTAATCGGCGGGCCTTTTAACATCGCGGATAAATATTTTTGAGAATTTTCTTGTGACAACTCGCCAGAAGCATCACAAATTATTAATTCAAGTCCTATACTTTGTTTACTTTCTTTAACACACAAAATAAAGACCAGACAGGTCAACTAATAGAGGCCCTGCATGCATTTATTGATTGGTTCCAAACAAAGGATTTGAGCCGGTGTCCTTCACCGTAATCATGGCGCAGTACAGTCCTTTCAATCAAATGTTGTCATCAACCTATTTGATCGTAGTGCAATTATGCTTTTGTTGAATGCATTTGAGAAGTCCGCCATATTTACGGTATGATACGTCATATGCACCTCTAGCACTCTTAACATGGGTCTACTTTTAGGTGAAGTGGTTAAAGCCTAACATTTCCCGCCTATTACGAGCTGATAAAACTATACAGCTATCACTTGTCTACCTCATCCCGTACCTTGAAAATACATGAACACATACACACATACATGTATACAAACAAATTAACACCCAACAAACAAATACAGTGTTTCATTTTAGTCTATATAAATGAATCCATTTTAACGCATTTCTACACCTCAATGGCAGCCATAGGTGGGTCCCCCCCTTAGGTCTGTTCCACCTAAAATGTGAAATGATGTGGCCTTGGCAAGGATATTAAATTGCATTCCATCACCTGTGTTACATGTAGACAAAAGAATGATGAAAGTTTACAACACAATACAATTCAACATCGATTTTTAAGCGGATTTAATCCACCCACTTGGGCAGTAACATCACCAGTTTGCTGCAGACGGGACCCAGTATATAATGGCTGATTGAATTCTGACTATCACTTCGCTAGTTGGATTCGTCTGTAAGTCAAATTCATTTTAGCCTCATCAACATAAGTACCACCAATACAATAACAAAATGATCTGTACTCTTATAAGCTAACTTACATGTGACCTGTGTAATTAGTGCCCCAGTTTAGGTTCATTTATAGCATGCAAACCTGTTAAAAATTGTTTATTAAGTCAAAGAAAACCTGTCTAAACATTAATTGCATTTCAATGATTGTGAGATATGCTAACAGTTCTTACTTGTAGCGTTGAGGATGACCACATCAGATTTCCTTTATTATAAATAGGCATTTTGACTTTCAGAACATAGTGCCCTTGAAATATCATAAAGTGTAGTCAAACCGCTTGAGACAATAACTGTACCATTTTTCACTGTGGCAGTGACTTCAACATGTTGAAGCAGCTATTTAGCGCGTGCATCTATGCAGCATCTTTAAGCATGTGCCTGTGTACAACAGCGTTTTTAGTGAAAGTTAGCGATTTGAAGCTGCGCCCAATGAAATGCGCACTGACGACACTGTCACATCATGGTGGAAAATGGTTTATATACATGTACATGTTGATGTAGGTCAAATACTGCAGTTATAAAATGTTACTAACCTTGTGCAGCACCTTCAATGATTCCTGGTAAATCTAGAAGTTGAATATTTGCTCCCTTGTACTGAAAATGAAAACACATTACTGCTAAGATATTTGCAATATATTCTGATAACAAAAAGTTGAAATGAACATCTCTTAGGAAATCTATTTAATCTGTGTAGTGAAACAGCACCACATGAAAAATCATCACACTTTAAGGAAAACAAGACAAGATTTTAATCAACTGTATAAAAAGTTGTTGATTTTTGTTAAGGTTGGTGGTCTGATATTTTCATATGGCGTTTTATATCTTAATTGAGGCATACCACCAAAGCAATCCAATCCCAAATTTCAACTTCAATTGCACCAGCAGTTCAAATATTAGAAACAAAAATATAAATAATAATAACAGGACACCAAAGAATACATAATTATGAGCTGCCAATGAAACAGGTGCCTATTTTGTCAATGCATGGTGCTCTACTTTTATGAATGCTTATGTTTCAATTAAATTGCAGATTGGTGTCTCTGGGCCCACTAATGAGAGATTTTTTGCCCTTGATTTTGAGATTTTTAAGTTTTTACAACAAAATGAAAAACAGCCTTTTATATGACATTTATGAATGCAGTTAATGACTGTACACAATTTTGTTGACTGAATGATGAATTTATGTCAATGCAATTGAATTTTTGCATTATTTTCATCACAATTATATACACACATGAGCCCTGCATTGACATAAATTTGTCATTGAAATTAACCCAATAAGCAAACTAGCAGCTTCCGAGAACAATTTTGATCAATTTATATCATGTATTGACCAATCATGTATTGACCAATCAGAGAAGGGATTATATTTTAAATTGCTAAAAGATCTAAAAGCTTGATTAGCTTGGTTACTCAGATGATAATATCAGGTAATATTAACCAATTTATAGGGCACTGTAAAAAAGCCAGAAGTGCAAAATGACATCCAGCCATTAACCTGTTAAATAATGGTCTGTAACGGTTCTTACCTCTATGACTCCTGGGATACATGTTAAAGTGGTGAAAGCATATGATGCAGACTCACTGTGAGTTTTGGTTAGCGTATTCAATAAGGTTGACTGTGAACAAATAAAGTATACAAAACGTAGGTTATCACTTATTTGTGTAGTGAAAATGGAGTGTGGACTGAATGTACTGAATGATAAGTACATGAGGCCTGCCATTTACATAATTCAGAGATGTCACAGGCTGACCCAAAAAATCCTGAACTTATGAAGGAGTGAGCGAGCGAGCTAAGCTCTCGCAAGAACACGGCCGGGGGTCCGGGGCCGCTTAAGGGCCCCCGGTGGGGTCCAGGGGTCCAGGGGCGAAGCCCCCCAAAGCCAGATGGTTTCTGCACATTTAGCACCACAGTAAAGGCCATTTCAGAGGGTAAAAAGAACAGTTCAAAGCTCCTGGCTAATTCTACATTTTTAATAAAAAGTGCTTCCTTCTTCCAGAAAACATCTGTTAAGCATTTAGCTCTTGGTCCAGGGCCACTCCAAAAGCGAAAAAAAAAATTTAAATTTTTTTTTTTTGAAAATCCAGAATTTTTTTTTTAATCCCCAAAATCCGGAAATCCGGATAAATCCGGAAATGTGACATCTCTGATAATTGCACTTTGTACATATTCCCTTTGTTTTCATGTTGGGAATATTAGTAAACATGGCTTGATAGTCATGAAATAACCATAATTGCAAGAACTGGATGTGCTCTGTTCATTAAGGTACAATGTACATTAATTTTCGTCACAATCGATCCATGTTGCACTAGATAGATAGCAAATCAGTACAGACAATTGAAATGGGAGAAATGCATTATGGGAAGTGTAAGATATCTTCTCTGTGCAGGTACATACACTAGCAGTAGACACTGAGGACACTGATTTACACTTACAGAGCGGCTTTATTATTGTTAATCGTCTGGTGGTGCAGTTGTAAACACAAAATTCTTTGTTGGATAAGTTCATCAGGTTTGTTAAAAATAAACGAAAAGACATTTGAGCTTGACAAACCAAGTGAATTTTTACTCACTACAATATTTTGTCCTTCACATCGGAGGACTTCATCAGGTATGACTGATATGGTCATCCGGTGATGTTTAGACTCATTTGCATGTCTTTAAAAGCGGATCATAGACGTGGCTAAGGAAATATGTGCCCTCCTCTCTGTTTAAGGTCTTGCTTGGATGAAAATTGTATTGAGTAAAATTTCACTTGGTTTTGTCAAGCTAAAATGTCTTTTTGTTCACAAAATTCTTTTCAATTATAAGTTAGTACTGAATGAATCAACTTACCTTGCCAACAGATGGGAATCCTATTAAGGCTACCCTGGCATCTCCTGATTTCATAACATCAAATCCTTCACCCTGAAACATTTCACAAAACACAATCAATTTGTATTATTTTGTAATTGTTCATTTACTCGTGATGAAAATGATCATAAATTTAATTGGTCACAATGGTGTTTTTGTTTTAATTTACCCTAAAACATTGATTTTAGCTTTTCGTGATATTCATAATAAAAAATATGTACACCTTGTTCTACAAGCCTGACCAATCAAGATTTGGTGATTTGTTTTTTAGCTGCATGAAATTAAAATTAGCTGTTTTTTTTGGTCAACATGGATTGATTTTGACTGAAAAATATTTGTCAAGCTTTCCGGATTTTTGAGGGTAATTTAAATGTAGCCTCTCCAACAAGTAATCCTGACCGACCAACCCTACATGTACATGTGACGTGCCATGTCAAAAGTAGACATTTTTGGGCAGGATCGTAAATGGAGAAATAGACAAAAAATCAGGACGGGGGCAATTTTTTCACAATTTGGGGTTGTTGCGAATTTGTGATGTTATAAAATATTCAAAATATTGTCTGAGAGTTTCAGACCGGAATATAACTGCATCTTCCTACTCTCAACATTGTCAATAATATTGTTAAAGGCCGATATCTCAATTTACAAATATAACACCATAACATACAAACTCAATATCTTAGCTTACATTTGTAAGCTTGTGTCCAATTTCATTGGGGAAAACGGTGTTGTGGAGCAAAATATCTCTATATTTAATTTTAAGACATGTAAAAACCTCAAAATTGATAATCTGCCCAAAAGTGTCTCCTTTTGACATGGCACGTCACATATAAACCTGGCCCATTGAACAGGGAGCAAAGCTTTACATGTAAATGATGTAATGCAACCATGCATGATGTTAAATGGCAAATTCTTGGGGAACCAGAAAGATCCAGGTTATTGCCTTAAGGCCAGAGTAATGGAAGACACATTCGTCCACGACCGAATTTGAGATTTTTTGATATTTATCAACACTAAGATGTATTCTTTCACTTGAAACTGATAAAATACTACTTGCTAATATTTATTCGTATTTTTGCTTGATTTATTTCACTCTTTTCAACTCTAAAAAGTCACATGGCTCAAGACAGCTTAGTAAATTGGCGGAAATAATGAGTCAGAAATACGCGAATGCGAAAATATTGTGATTATTGCAGCGATTCGCGTCGCGTGTGTGGCGCAACTCTGCGCGTATGTCCAACGCAGTCAAGGCGCATTCGGTATGTTGTTAACGCCAGCAAATGTGGTGTAAACAAAACAAAATTTGCAGTCAAAATGCCACTTAGATTTTTTAATTATTTTGAACTTTTGGCGCACTGAGAGCAGAGATTATAGATTCATTGGTGCAAAAAGATGCATATTTAGACCATGCACCAGATACAGCTTTTACAAGTGTGAAAGTCTTACCGCTTTAAAATTTAAGGGCGTTTTGTGCATAATTTTGACATTTTTTTACTAAAATGTCGATTTCTCAGAGTTCACTTTTGACAATATTACGCGATTTTTGTGACAAGATAACTCGAAAAATATGCAAGCAAAGGGTAAACTTTTTGCACTATCCTTTAGAGTACATCAAAGTCTAGGGAAGGTTTTTTCATTTTTTCAAAATATTTGTTTTAAACAAAAATATACACCATTATGTGCAATTTTAGCTTAATAGAGTGACAAAATGGCTTTTTTCACATGTTTTTTCAATATTTCAAAAAAGAGACTTAATTTCAAAAAATAAAAAACCTTCCCTAAGTTCATGTCTCTTCTTCATGAAAAGCTAACTGAATTTTTTTTTTACTCCGAACAGATTTTTTTTCTAAGTTGTCACAAAAAAATTGGGGTAAAAAAGTGAATTTGTGTGATTTTTTCAAAAACTTGAGATTTTTGAACAAATCTGACGTCACCATGGGATTCCTTGACTCATTTCCTTTCCAAAAATGTATAGTTTTATATACTTTGGACATACAATTCAGAAATAATGAAGCTCGAAAAGGTCCATGTTCTCTCCCATTACTCTGCCCTTAACAACAAAATTAAGTTATAATTATTACCTTTGATGCACTCTTGCCTTGAGGTTCCAATAACTGTGCCCTATATTTGGCAAGCTTTGCCTTCAGAAGACCCAAATGGTATTCAGTTGCTGAAAAATGAAAGAAAGCAATGGAATATGTATGTTATTTTAAGGGAAGAGACTTACACAAACACTCCAACTCCAATTCTTTCGACAAGAATCACAGAATCGATTCTCGTTTAATGATTCTTGTAATTGCAAGAATCAACTTCTCTCATTGTATCATACAGTAAGTGCAGTGCTAGTGACTATGATGGATTTTGATTCTCGCAAACCAAGACGAAAATACATGTATATGAGTGGTCGGGGTAAATAGTACAAACAACAAAACACACCAGTGTATGAGATCAGTAAATGATGCTTACACGACCGCTATAGCATAGCAACCAGGGAAGACGCTTACATGTACGCATTGTACACTGGAACCAGGGTTGTTGATTTTTTAAATTTACATCTATCTTATTATAATTTATCTTATCTAATCCCAATTCCAGACAAATCCTGTCATAATTTCTTGAGATTAACAAAACAGTATCCCACTTTGCAAAACAACTAAATGGCCGGTACAGCGGTCTCACAGGGGCAATTTCTTTTTCCGTACATCATTTTTATCTGGCAACACTGACAAAATCGCGCACAATGTGTACAGGTCTGACAATTTCCCACAATGCCTTGCACATTTCCAGAAGAAGGCCTGGCGATTTCCCACATTTCCGGCAAAATGGTAAACAACACATGACGTTTCGATAGGGGAAATGGAGATATCGAAGTTGCATTTTACATCAAACAGCTGCAAGAGTAAAACGTTCTGAAGGATCGGTAATGATTAACAGCTGGTCATGCTGGTCTGGTGTATTTGAAGTGCATACTGTAAAAGTAGAAATTTTCGCGAGGTTTTTATTTTCGTGAATTTCGCGAGTGGACATAAAGTCGCGAAAATAAAAACTCGCAAAAATAACCTTTTGCATTACTGTCTGTTCAATTAGCTTAGATTCTTGAATTTTTAAGATATTTGAAAAAATAAAAAATTGTGGCCAAAGTCATCAATGAAAAGTGTTAGCACAGCCTTAGACCTAACGTGATTTATACTTTTCAAATTCCAAAGTTCAATTTAAAACCCCATTTCTTTTCAATTTTGCCTCATTTTAGGCAGTTACTTGGGTCCACCAAAAGGGTTCGCGACCTTTTTACAAATCGAGTGGGAAGGTCCATTCTCAACTTAGGGCATAGACCCTATCCAATTTAGCAAAACAATCTGTCCACCAATCTGTCCTGCCATTTCAATTGTTATACCGTTCCGGTTATTGGATATGTCTATAGGTGATGATGGTCCACCGGTTTTTGTTACACAAAATTATATGGCGCGATTACGTTTTATGCATAACATTATTCTGAGCATTATTTTTTTCCTAAACAATGACATTAAAGTTATGGATTTCGTTGTTATTTCAACTGGTTTACAATGTAAATTGAGTTTTGTTTAATACCATCATTCCTTCCCAAGAATATCAGCATTCGCTTGACATTTTCAGATACAGCGACTTTACAAGAATTGTTTTCTGTAACCTGATTGTTTTAAATAATATTTTCTTGTACAAAAGTTCTTTTTTTCCAAATGTCCTTCTCATAGTTTGTATTAAACAAACAAAACGAAATAACAAATTGAAAATAAATGTGTAGTTTCTCAGACCCATTCAATCAATCAATCAATCAATCAATCAATCAATCAATCAATCAATCAATCAATCAATCAATAAATAAATAAATAAATAAATAAATAAATAAATAAATAAATAAATAAATAAATAAATAAATAAACAAGAGCACCAATGGCGCTGTGGCTCTACGCTTTTTTTGTGGGAAAGCAATTGTTCTTGGAGCCGAATGCGCAACAGGTTGGTAGGTCGGTCAATTTTTTAAACCTTCAGTTTGAAAAAATTCCCCACAAATATTCAATACGGTCCTTGAAACTCGATGCGGTGGTCAATCTTCCTCCTCCGCATTATTATTTTTTGCCGCATTACTATTAGTTGCAAAATCTGAAAATAATTCATTATTGTGCAAATTACTACTGAACCAGCAAGAATAATTTGTTCTGCAAAATTTTAAAATCCCCTTTTTTTTTTATTTTAAGCTTTCAACAACTATAGAAAGCCTTGGCAACTATTAGAATTCATCTAAATTGACCTCAGACGACCCGAAATGACCTCCCAAAAATTTTGCTCTAAATGGTGACCTCAGATGACCCGAAATGACCTTCTAAAATTTGACTTCAAATGTTGACTGTACCCACCAAGTTTCATGCCCATACGACAGTTTTAGTAATTTGACCTCAGGTGACCCCTGGCTGACTCCGAAATGAGCTTCCAAAAATTTGGTTCTAAATGTTGACTGTACCCACCAAGTTTCATGCCCATATGACAGTTTTTGCTAATTTGACTTCAGATGACCTCTGGTGACCGTGACCCACTAACCAATACAAACTTGTTCTGTGCGACCCTACAAAATTAGGCTCCAAATGTTGGCCGTGCCCACCAATGCCCATACGACATTTTTAGCAATTTTACCTCAGATGACCCCTGGTGACCCTGAAATGACCTTCCAAAAATTTGACTCCAAATGTTGACTGCACCCACCAAGTTTCATGCCCATATGACAGTTTTTGCTAATTTGACCTCAGATGACCCTGGATGACCTCAGGTGACCTTGACCCACTAACCAATACAAACTTGTTCTGCCTGGGGTCAAGATGCACCCACCAAGTTCGAGGAACATGCAACCCCACAAAATTTGGCTCCAAATGTTAACTGTATCCAGTTTCATGTTCATACAACAGTTTTTTAGTAATATGACCTCAGATGACCCCTGGGTGTCCCCAAAATGACCTTCCCAAAATTTTGATTCCAAATGTTGACTGTACCCACCAAGTTTCATGTCCATACAACAGTTTTAGTAATTTGACCTCAGATGACCCCAAAATGACCTTCCCAAAATTTGACTCCAAATGTTGACTGTACCCACCAAGTTTCATGCCCATACGACAGTTTTAGTAATTTGACCTCAGATGACCCCTAGGTGACCTCAAAATGACCTTCCCAAAATTTGACTCCAAATGTTGACTGTACCCACCTAGTTTCATGCCCATACGACAATTTTTAGTATCTTCCCAAAATTTGACTTTAAATGTTGACTGTACCCACCAAGTTTCATGCCCATACGCGTTTTTAGTAATTTGACCTCAGATGACCCCGGATGACCTTCCCGAAATTTGACTCCAAATGTTGACTGTACCCACAGTTTCATGCCCCTACAACAGTTTTTGCAAATTTGACCTCAGATGACCCCTGGATGACCTCAGGTGACCTTGACCCACTAACCAATACAAACTTATGCTGGGGTCAAGATGCACCTAGTACCAGGGATCTGATGATTTTGTTTTTTGGGTGGATCACCACATAGGCATTTTACACATAAAATACACATAACCCACACACAACGCAATTGAATAACAGACCGGTACTGCACAGTGCCGCTGGTTACCAGTTGTTCTCATTTATGTAATCAGCAATTGGAGCCTACAAAATGTGGTGCATTTATAGTGTACGGTACTATTATGTGATATCGAGAATTGACACAAATTTTACGATAACAAAATCAGTCATACCCAGAAAGGATAAAATTCGATTGAGAAAATATTGTATGTGTGACTTGTTGTACTAAAGATGCATCCACCCACCAAGTTTGAGGAACATGCTTCCCCTACTAATAAGCTAGTGCTCTGACGATAACACTCCGATCGCCATGCAATCTAAGTTTTGTAGGCCAGTGGGACAACGGAATCACTACATGAACGAGCTACTACTACACTAGTCTCTGAGAAAAGAGGCAGACACAGACAAACAAACAGATTCTAGTGAATTCAATAGTGATGATCAGTTGTAGCAACTACAAATTTCGAACGTTTGTCAGGGGGTCAAACCCCCTCCATTTATATTTCCCCCACACTTTTTAGACAGACACCCTTTTTATCAAAAATTGAACCCCCACCCTTATGCAGTGTTTGTGACCAAAGCTTACAGCATTACTTTATCAAATTCGGAAGACTGAACATCGGCGCTATCGCCGTTTTATACAGTCACTTCCGGTCCATTTATCACTATCTGCGCCATCAATCCATTTCAGAATCCGAATTGATGCAGAATTTATCCTCATCTATCAAACACTCATGATTTTCTTATTCATCTGAAACATTTGCGACATAATATTGGCAAAACTGCAATCATCTTTCGAAAAGATACGACTTTAGATTGTTTACAGCATTACTTTATCAAATTCGGAAGACTGAACATCGGGCGCTTCATACAGTCACTTCCGGGTCCATTTTATCATTATCTGCGCCATCAATCCATTTCAGAATCCGAATTGATGCAGAATTTATCCTCATCTATCAAACACTCATGATTTTCTTATTCATCTGAAACATTTGCGACATATTAAATGTTGGCAAAACTGCATCACTGCAACTGCATCGAAAAGATACGACTTTAGATTGTTTATCATAAAGTAACACATGGGCAAATGGTAGAAGGCTGAGATACCTGTGAGATCCTGAATACATTCCGTCAGTCTATACTCTCTACACGGCCGCTGTGGTTCGGATCGCTCCACTTCTAGTGTGAGCGAGCGGGCCAAAGCGGCTGATGTAGAGACTGAAAATTATGTTCATTCATAAAACTCACGGCGCGTCGATTCTACTACAGGTGACGTCGTATGAATTGAAAACATCAGCAAATTAATTTTTGACATTTTCTTTCCAGATTTATGAAGAAAATATGAATGTTTTTCAACAGATCATCAAATTACTTTATTATGTTTTTTTTCAATTGGTAGCGTTACCCCTACGCTTTATAATTATATATTGCTCACACGCTTTTTAGAAACCCACCCTATATTCCTCAAAATTGTAATTTTTACAGATTTTCAGAATTCCCAACCCACGCTGTAGAAAGCGTGCCAGACAAACAATGATAATGAATAGCCAGATGTGACCTTCGCTGTCGAGACGTTGTTTTCAGGGTTGTCAAACCCGCGATTTGGTAACCCAATTAGGCGACTTTTGAAGATTTTCCCGGGACAATTTCCTGCCCCATAGAATACAAGGGACGCACCATTTGATACTCAGGGGGGTAGGAAGTTAGGGTCGGGGAAGAAGGTTTTTTTTGCCGCCAAAGGCGTAATATTTTTTATTTACCGTTGCGCCTTTGGCGGCAAGTTTTTTTTTTAAATTTCATGCATTATACACAGTTAGGTGGGGAAAGTATTTTTTTTTTTTTTTTAGTGTTGGTGGGGAAAGTTTTTTTTTTGCTCATGTAGTGGGTGAAGTTTTTTTTTTGAAAAACTTCCTACCCCCACCCTGAGAATCTAATGGTGCGTCCCCAAAGGGTAAAGAAAAAAATTGGGAGACTTTTCGATTATTTGACCTGCGATTCGGGCTGAATTTTTTGGCAACACTGGTTATTTACCGGGTTATTTAGCGTTCATTTAATTAAATTACTACGCCGCTGGTCTCTAAATATTTTGAAGTGTTGTCCCATGGTAACAAAACTCCCGAGAACTCAATAAACAATCTGGACAAAGGAATCATCCAATCACGTTTCTATCCATGTGAGATCACCGCAAAAATTCATGATAAAAGGTCACTTTCCCAAAGAAAAATAGTGCAATCCGTCAATTCCCGCCATGATCTCACAACTTAAATTACTCAGACCAAAATAATCTCTAGCGCATACAGGGAACCAAGCAAAGCGATAGAAATGACTTGTTTCTCATGACGACTTTTGACTTTTCTCACTTCAAAATAAGTACTTTCCCCACCCCAAATTCACTTCTAAAGGAGTGCAATCGATTGCTAAATAACTAAGCAAACCTTGGAACGTAATTTCAAAGCCAAATATCATAAACAAAAGAAACCTTAGCATAAAAAGCAAGAACGCAAGTGGCCAAAATATGTAGCAAAAATACAGTCCTCACTGACTACAATGACTAAGGCTCACTAGCTACGCTAAGAGCCAATAAATAAATAAATAAAATAAATTAATTAATGTTTAAAAACATTAATTACCGGTTGGCATACTGGCAAATATTTTGCTGGACAATACTTCCTGATGCGGATGGTCGAATAATTACTATCTCTGCGCCACTGTATCTCTGCCCATTGTGACATTCGTCCCCATTGCTCTAAATGGATTGAAAAAAAAAAGTTTATGGTACCTGACGTTCTACGGCTTTTTATAAAATTATCGCGGGAAAAGACCAAAATTGAAAAGAAATGGGGTTTTAAATTCAACTTTAGAATTTGAAAAGTAAAAATCACGTTAGGTCTAAGGCTGTGCTAACACTTTTCTTTGATGACTTTGACCACAAATGTTTATTTTTTCAAATATCTTAAAAATTCAAGAATCTAAGCTAATTGAACAGACAGTAGGTTTCTATTGTATCATTATCAAAACCGCGCAATTTAATTCTCGCGCAATTGACAAAATCTTCAAAATCGCGAAAATATTGACTTTTACAGTACCGTATTGAAGTTTGTGACTGCAATATAATAGATATTACAGGAAGTGTGTGTCTTCCAAGATTGTATTGATGTTCTGGACACGTCACACCGGAAGTGTGACGTGACCACACTGGACATAACCAGGAGCTATACCATTTTGGTCAACTGAACTTGACTCGTGCGTTCTTTTGGTTGACATAAATCGAACAAAATTTTCAATAACGGGTAATAGTAGGATTTCAATTTTTTATTAATGAAGTTATTACATGTAGTTTTGAAGAATGACAAAGTTGTTTTTGGAAACTTAGATGTTTGTTTCAACTGATGATGTACATGTACATGTACATGATCGCAAAGCAATTGACATGATTGAGGTGAGTGAATTTGTGAAGAGATTTCCTTGTTTGAGCTACGGGACGTAGCTTAGACTCGCTTGCCAGTCTCGTGTACGCTGTTTGTACACAGAGACTGACTTATGCCGTTTTGTGTGTCAATGGGATTTACACACTTAACATTTTGCGCAGCTCAAACATTTCAACAATTATTTTTGCAATTCAGTCAATTTATATGAAATTGGTACCGGTACTCACATATCTGATTTCCAAATTATAGTTATCTTATTCAATGTATCCAAGTAAATTAAACTTGGAATTTCTGATACTTAAAAGATAATTTCCAAGCCATCGACCCCCTACGTCCGACGAGCGTGTTCAGTGATGAAACAATGCAAGTCACGAGATGACACACCTCATTTACAGCCGGTTTCTGTTATCAAGTCATGTTCACGATACAGCCATGTTGCACTCTGAGGTCGAGACTAATCAGTTACTTCCGGGTCACGTCAATAACAACAAGTAAACAAAATGGCTGGGAAAGCTGAGAACATTGTGTCTTTAATTTAAAAAGTGTTTAATCGTGACGATCAGAAACCTCAAAAAACTTTTTTTGATCGCGCTGGATATGCTAACGATATACAGGTACATTGAAGGATATAAATTGGATGATAAATAAGCCAAATATTGCAAGAAATCTACTCGCTAGATTAAAGCCATATTATAACATTTGCTGAGGAAGACGCCCTCACTGAATTTTTAAAATTCCTTTTTTACACGATTAAATTGTACTTTATTAAACCAATATACCCTGCAAAAATCAAGACTCTAGGTGCTGTAGTTTTGTCAAAATCTGAGATTTTGAATAAAACGCCGGAACCGGCGCTTTATTATTACGATGGAATTATTTGTCGAATGCATACACGATGTTCATAACACACAGTACGCATTACACGGCGTCTTGGGACGGTGATATACACAACAAAGGGTCGTACCACAACATGACCGAAGGAGTGGTACGATTGGCGCATTACATTGTGCGCTGGTAGTAAATTCCAATTTTCTTTGCTTTGCCATAGTTGTTCGGCTCAAAAATAAAAGGGGATATATCTGACAGTAAAAGCTAACATTTTATGGCAAATAAATGCTATTGCTAATCTATTTTGTTTGAAAATGCTAATTAGCCCTCTGGCCATAGTATCCGTTTTTACTTCCACTAGGGCCAGAGGCACTTACATTGAAAAATTTGTTGGAGATGCTTGAACGATCCAGTACAAAAAATCCATGCTTGATCAAACCAATACAAATGTGTGTCAGGTCACTAATTAACATGATAAAACCCACTTGAGAACACACAATCGCCAGTCATTTCTAAAGATGCATTTATACTCAATCGATTTTGCAGAAATCTGAATCGCACGCATGATCATTGTACTAAATCGCCGTCGTATTTGCCTGCTGAGCATGCGCATGAATCGCTGTTTTTCAAAAGCGACACGTAGGCCTATATTGACACCCTCTGTCGGTCAACTTTCTCTAGAATTGCACACATAACTTGTGCAGTTAAGGGGGTACTACACCCCTGCCCAATTTTGTGCCTATTTTTGCATTTTTCTCAAAAATTATAGCGCATTGGTGACAAGTAAGGTATATTATAGGGGCAATGACTATAACTACTGCACTGGAAAGTTTATTTCAACACAGACAACAGTTGTGGAGTTACAGTCAAAAATGAGGGAAAACCAATATTTGATCAATAAATCAATAACTACTTGCCTTGAGTTGCTGAATTTTCATTGCAGTAGTTGTAGTCCTTGCCCCTATAATATACACATCTTACTTGTCACCAATGCGCTATAATTTTTGAGAAAAATGCAAAAATAGGCACAAAATTGTCCAGGGGTGTAGTACCCCCTTAACGACAATGATCCAGTCTGATGATGAGTCATAAGAGTTACAGTGCACTCTATTGTTATCTATTCCACAAATAAGAAACATCACAATATGTGGGCTCATTTTTGGGCTCTAAGGATGTAGCTGAGGAACTCTCTCAAGGACAGTTTGGGCATGCACTGATGATTTTAATCCCATTGTACCAGGGTTTGGGCGTGCTTGGATGATTTTAATCCCACTGTACTAGTCTATACTCACAAAGTTGAGGTAATCAATCAACATTGATCTCATCTTTTGGGTGGGTTCAAAATTCCCAGGGTTGGCAAAACCTGCAATCTTTATGGGAGTAATTTACTTAGTGCAAAAGTGGTCAAAATATTGCTCTGCAAAATGTCTTGATTTTCATGATTTGGATTTATCATATTGAGCAGCATTCTACTTGTGATGTTTCTGCACTGTGTAGAGAGGGTCTACAGCATCTCTGAGGTAAAACTGACAAATACAAGGTATATTTCTTGATGCTTGAAGTTTGGATTTCTTAAACGTACAGTGCATCCCTATGTACCGCTGCAAGACTTCAGGTCAGTAGATGTCATTATGTTTATGATAAAGACTGAAGTCTTGCTGGCAGGACTAATGATGAGTAGCCTATGGGTTTAAACACAGCTTTACACAATGACTAATTTACATAGGCACAAAAGACCGTGTTCATGTACCGTTACTCAGCCTATAGTACGTCGAACAACTGAATACAAGCACAACGTACGGACCAATATATTTTTGTAAACATTTTAGGCCTATAACAAAATGCAAGTTCGTACAAATTGTACAACCGTAGATTGGGGTGAATAGGGACAGTTTTGGCACTCTCTAGATTGTAGTTTTTTTCCTGTAGCCACATGAGCCAAACTTTTGAGGGCATATTATGTCCACCCATGATGCCTTTAATCCACTATTATAAAAAATTGAATATATGTGGGGGGTATATATTTTTTTAATAAAATTTTGGTGTCCCTATTGACCCCCGACTTCGGGGTCAATAGGGACAGCACTGGTTTTGATAAGGAAAGTACAACTTCATAGGAGTGTACTTGCATTTTTACCCCCACATGGAGGGAAAAGGGACACCAAGTGAGTTTTAAAAACAATAGAAACATGTCAAGGTAATTCATACCATCATAACTGATGAAAATCTGATTTCTTGACAACGTTGATCAGGCTCGTCAGTACAAGAAGAGGAGGGGTAGGGTGTGGTGGGGTACGGATGGCTGGGGTAGGGTTATGGGTGGTAGGGAAGTAGGTGGGTAAGGTAGGGTGTTAGGGTAGTGGGATCAGGGTGGTGGGGTATAAGAAAAGGTATCATGGTGGTAGAGGTAGTAGAAAGGATGGTGGTGGTGGAGCAGTAGATAGGGTGGTGGGGTAGGGGATAGGGTGGTAGGGTAGATGGGTGGGGTAGGATGGTGGAGTGCTGGGGTAGGGTGTGGGAGAGTGAGTTCTGGCAGTGGCATGATAGTATTAGGGGTAGATGAGGGTGGTAGCCTGGGTAGGGTGGTGTGTTAGTGGGGTAGGGTGGTGGGGATGGTAGGTTTAATGAGGCTAGTGGGGTCAGGGTGTGGTATAGTGATTTAAGGGTGGTGGTGGTAGGGTTAAGGTGGTGGGGTAGGTTCATGAGGGTAGTGGGGTAAGGGTGGAGCAGGGTAGGGGTGTCCCTATTCACCCCGTATTACGTGACTTTTACCTGAAAAATATTTAAAAAATTGTTATAAAAATTCCTGTCAGAATTAATAAATTATCTTTTAGAGAAAGTTGTAAGACCTAACAGGCTAGGTCCTGGTGAATTTCCAGCTCATTTTCTAAAATAGTGGCTGTGGGAGCAGGAAAGTTTTGACCACCCCATTTTTTAGAACGTTTTTTAGATAATTTTATTTTGGACACCCTGTATCCTAAATTTATTCTTTAACATCTGCTGAACCATTTTATAAACACTGTTTGATTGCTCTTTCAATATGTGGAAATTAAAAAAAAAAGTGTTAAAACCAAATGTGAAAAAATGAGATTTCAAAAACTTTTCTCATTTTTGTCCCTATTCACCCCTGCATCCCTATTCACCCCAATCTACGGAACTATAGTTTCTACCCTATGACCTATAAAACTTACCTGTTATCAAAGTGTCCGCAAAAAACTGGTCCTCGAAAGAATCTTTGATGCTGACAACTAAGGATATTCACGCAGGGACAGGCCAAAAACCTTACCTCGATCGTAAAATCCAGCCGATGCATGTCATAAATAATTCATTATTACATTGTGTAGTTGTCACTGATTGTGTCCATGTATTGATATTGCACCTGCAATCTCGCGCGAGAGCAGTTGTCAAGCTGAATTTATACTCGATCGCTGGATCCCCACGTGAATTCGCCTCTCGAAAACCTCTACGAGGTTGTTGCATCGAGCACGCGCTGACTGGCTTAACAATTATCAAAATAGTTTTGTAAACCAATCAGTTTAGACGTACTTTACTGGCGAGTCACATTAATTAATACCGTAAAAGGCCGTTGCGTTCATTGATTGGCTTACGATTTCAAAGAATGGCTTTTGCAACCAATCACAATACGGGTTATATGACGCCCGACGATGACGTCATGCCCCAGAGCCACGAGGCTGGCTTTTCTACAGAAGCGAGCGAGTGGTATAAAGTCAGTTTCACAGCTGTGATTTAATGGAGCACATCCACTATACCTGGTCTCATGTACCCATACCTAGTGTATGGGTACATGGTATAACCAGGCATTCAAACAGGCACGGAGAGAGCTGTCAAAGAGTGTATATTTCAAAACATGATAACTACACCAGTTATAAAAATTCCTGTATACCTACCACTTTCAACTTGCATTAAAAGTCCTTATTCCATGTCTGAAAAATATGATCCCCAATTTGTACTCACTTTGTTCAAGAAAGTTTAAATATCCACAGTCAAATTTCAGCTGTATATGTTCAATGTATATACTCCAAAACATAACCCCAAATCATGATTTCCAATTATTACACCTCAATACAGCCCAATGCAGTGCCAGCAATAAAAAAGTCACTGTGTGTCCACAGAGCATTTAATCCATAGCACCCCAATGTGTGCAGAATTAAGAAATGAAATGGCAACACTTTCTAAATTGCCAACATGTTAACTCGTGATTGGTTAATGCTTGAGTGGAGGGTATTTCAAGACATCATGCCATGCATGTGCAATGATGTGTGCATTCTTGCATCATTACCTGGAACATGTGCATATTATCATCATGATTTGAGGCAAAGTTCTTATTCTCTGGACTAGGTGGTATTGAAGAATAGGACAGCCAATGCAAGGAATGAGATGGAAAAAAACATCCTATCCTGCATTTGGGAAGAAGCCATCTCCCAATGAGTGTGGTTGGGAGTTGATATGGCAATTGGGAGGCTTGGCCAAGCACATTGTCATAAAGGTCAGAACATGCTATGATAACATCTCTGATCAATTCATGAAAGTTGGACATTTAGGAAGCTGCTGCTGGGAATATTTACATGAAATTGTCATTTTGAAGGAACATACATGTTGAAAATGGATTCTATAAATTCTTCACCATGTGCTCGTCAAGCTTGAGCAAACATGAAATGGTAAGTGAAACATATTTGGGAGAAAATTACAGGTACATCGAAGGTGGCATGTTTTGGTAGTCCATTGGGAAAGTGAATTGTATGATGTTCTGAACATACACATCCACAGCGCATTTGACAGATAAAAATTAAATTGGCAATTCTGAGCAACAGGATTCCATGAAATGGACGATTATGTAAGTTATTCTACAGGATCGGTAATAAATAACAGCTGGTCTGCTGTATTTGAAGTGCATATTGAAGTTTGTAAGTTTGTGACTTTGTATGTTTATTGCAATTGATATTATTATTATTATAGGAAGCTTAAATTGGCAGGCTCTTAAGGGCTGGGGTATGAACGTTTGGACAGTATTTATTTTGGGACATTAGAGCACATCAGACATATCGAATTGCATTCTGAATACGAAGAATGTCATTCTGATATCAAATAATTTTGATTTTTGAAATTCGCAATTTAATACACATTTTATGGCAAATCATTAAAATTGATATTTTTGATATTTAACAGTACTTGAAGTAAACTTTATAAATCTGATGATTTATACTTAAAGTGTATGTAGGTGGGATGAAAAGCCGACGATCAATTGAAAATTTTGACTTTTCAGTATTGAAGATATGGATTTTTTTCCCAAAACACCAAAACAAATTAGGTCTTCAAATCCATATCTTCAATATAAAAGGTCAAAATTTTCAATTGACGATCGGCTTTTCCTCCCAGCTACATACACTTTAAGAATATACCATTAGATTTATATAATTTACTTCGAGGACTGTTATATATATCAAAATTTGAAAAATATCAAATTTTATAATTTGTCATAAAATTTGTATTATATTGTGATTTTCAAAAATGAAAATTATTTGATATCAGAAAGACATGCTTCAGTATTCAGAATGCAATTCGATAGGTCTGAGGTGCTCCCATGTCACACAAAAAATACTGTCGAAACGCAATAAACGCTCATTTTGGATCCCTTAATGCAATGCCAATGTATCCGTCTCTTCCGAAAGTCATATACTGAAGTATGACTTGCCCACACAGGGTATAACTCAGCCAAACACGGCAGAGTAGGTCCCGGATGTTCGGTACATGTTCCTATCTCGTCAACATTATACCTTTCCAACAACGAAAGAGATACGAAAACGCGAACGTCTAATGCGAATATTGAAAACGTATAATAATCTCTATATTCTGTCGGTCGGACATCCGGGCTATCTCTAGTCTCGGGCCCAAACTGCATGTGGCTCAGGGTTTGTTGTGAACGACAGAAACCGGCTGTGAAGGAGGCTACTTAGCGATGTTGCTGGAGTGGCATTCAATTTCGGAAAAAACAACACTCGACCATGGAATTTAATTTTAAGTTTGTCAGTATTTGTTCGAGCATATTCTCTAACACGTAAATGCTTTAGCATTTACTGTTAGAGATGGCTACTATGTCATCCTTGTGCATAGTCCGGTTCATAAAATTGTACCGAACGTAAACATGCTTCATAGTTCACAAACACACTTCATAAGCGTGTCATTATAAGCTTTATTCTATTTCATGTATTACGCCGTACCTTTTTACATTTTCGATACTTACGATCCTAAAAATTGGAAGCAAATATAAGCTGATTTTTGCTGACTGCACAGCCGACGAAAAGATGGCAGAAATTTAACCTCAACCTGTAGGGGCATTTGACTCAGGTAAATATTCATGAATAATGACTGGGAGGTCATAGGCTAACAGATTCTATAGATGAGAGTATCTTTACCACGTGAGCTTACTTGACGTGACCTGACCTTAGATTGCTGCCCTCAGTCAGGCGGCGGATGACATGCATGATAGAGAGAGACGGCAAAACTGCTAAGCCGTATGCACATGATGGCACTTTCCACACAAGTGCGATGAATTTCGCAGCTGCCGTGATCACTGATACTGCGCCATTCAATTTGCACACTGAGTGATCGGAGCCTAACCAACACGGCGAATTACGCCAGAGTGACTCTAATCCAGTAATAATCAAATTTTACAGTATTTAATTAATTTGAAGGTTATTTTTGTAGGGTTCATTATCGAACCCCAACGGTTTCAGCTTGTATTAATTAACATAGGCCTACTTGTTTGTGATATTTTAAGCGTTTTTAAATTTCAAAATAATCCCATTCAATTACACGGCTGACAAAGCAAATTTACTGAATTTAGAGATTGCACGGCGTTCACCACCTGCATCTCTCTGACCTTTTATGCTGGTTTCATACTACCCTGCCGCTTGCCACTGAGCGGCGTGGCGCACGCGCATTGCAGACAAACGGACACAATAAAGGCTTGCCATTGGTTGAAACGCCCTGCCGCCGCAGCGGCAAGCGGCAGGAAAGTATGCTGGAGGCTTTACTTGAATTACTTCCTGACAAAATGGTGACGCTAGCCGATCGCCGGAAAATATTGGAGAAATTTCTCCAGAAATAGTAATGAAATATTTACCTAAATGCACCTGAAATGACACATAGTAGGACTGAGAATTACGTCAACAACTCGCATAGTAACAAATTGGTAGGTTAAGCTACGTACAATGAGGTATTTAGGGGGTATTTCAGAATTGCCTATTGTTATTACAATGACATTACGTAACGGTAAGCTTACGTAATTTGTTTACCGACCGATATTCGGGCAAGGAACACTAGCCACGTAATGCGAGGGCATCCGTGAGCAAATTCGTGGCTAGTGTTTCTCGAGCAAGTCAGTATATATAAACGGTAAATCAAGTAAGTTTCTTTCACTCTGAAGACTTAGAAACGTTTGTTTGATTCCACTGACTATTTGCGATTGAAATTTACATAACACCAATAATGTCTGACAGAAATCATTAGGGACTTGTTTTCACTCGAATATCATCAACCGGAAGTGACGTGACACGGACCGACAGAATAGCTCTAATAACGTAGCTAGGCTAAAAATAGTACTTGACCTGCTCTGACGTTTGAATTACACGGGTTGTTTCGTAGTATCTGTTTCCATATCATGCATATATATGGAACCAGACATACTCCCAAGTTCCAACCAGGTGGTGTATGACGTGCAGTCCCTAAATTCAGTAAATTTTCATCGTCAACCGTGTAATTGAATGGGATTATTTTGAAATTTTAAAACGCTTGAAATATCACAAACAAATAGGCCTATGTTGATAAATAATATAATATATAATACAAGCTAAAACCGTTGGGGTTCGATAATGAACCCCACAAAATTAACCGAGTATATGGAAAATGCCATACGGCCGGGCGGTTCCACGAGTTGCCGGCTCGATCCAACATGTATTTACACAACATCAAAATCATGCAAGGTTTCCGAATTTGGATACAGATTCCACTTCGGAAACCTGTAATGGCCTTAATATCGCATTACCTTTATTTTTCTGAGTCCTCTGTATTTCAGCCTCAATTTCTCCTATCTTTTCTAAAATACCCATCTTAAAATTGCTTTTATCTTTCACGGTAAGAATTAATTTCAACTTGGAAAAAAATGTGCCACTGCACTGCTGACAGCACGGTCATGTATTCCAACAGTTCAAGATATATATGAATAATTAATCAGGTGACGTATGTAATACGTGACGTCACCTGATTAATTATTTAAAACAAACTCAGAAACAGGCCCTGCTCAGAAATACTTTGGAAAATATGTAGGGAGGTCATAAAATTTTAGGAGTTCTGAATAGGGGGTTAAAAAGTGTTGGGTGTATGAACAGGGGGTTTAAAAGGTTTTTTGGCACGTAGAGGGGGTGCAAAAACTTTAGCGACATTTTAGGGGTTGTGCAATAATTATGTGCAGGCCTACCCCCGGGTGGTGAATTCTCAAAGCGCTCTGCCAAAATTGCTAGAACCCCCCCCCCCTTTGGCCGTGCCAAAAACTCTTTGGGGGTACTCCCACTTTGGAGGTGATGCGTATGGAGGGCTGTTAAGACCCCCCCTTTTTCAGCGCCGCTGTCACCCAAAGACCCCATATTTTTTACAAACACATTCTCTGTCACCTGAAGACCCCTTATTTTTCCATTTCATCTGTCTGTTATTTTTCAATTTGAACAGCAATTTATCACTGATTTTGTTACTTATTTTGAAAAAACAAAGAAATTAGAAGCCAATTAGAACTAGAAATCGATGTTCGAGGTTTCTGTGGCACTGTTTCAGCTCTCATCTAAAGGTTCCATTTAAAAAAAAGGTCATGTTCTCACCCAGTGACCCCTTATTTTTTACATTTCGCTCTCACCGAATGCCAAAAATCATGCTCTCACCCAATGACCCCATATGTTTTACATTTTGCTCTCACCGAATGCCCCTTACTGCGACATCGCATTACCTATTTAGCCTACTTACTGTGAAAGTGCCAGCCTTATACACCTAGGCCCTATATCCATTTCATATTGAAGTCCCCCCCCCCCCCCGGGAGGGTTAACTAGCATCCTGATGAGGCATTGAAGGTTAAGGTTTTAGAGCTGCATAGTTGGCAACCGTTTTAATCCGTGTCCAGTTGGTAAGCTTTGGTAAATAATGTCAGTGTATATGTGTACCTTTGTAGGTTCGAACCCTGTCGGTGCCTAGTACACTCTCTTGGAAAAATTGCTTGAAATTCCCCTGGACAAGTAAATGGTAATGAAGTCCTTGATATTCAACAGCAACGACATGGTTCTTAGAGTTCAAGAATGGAATGAGCTTCCTTGAAGATCATCCAAGGTCCAAAAGACTTGCTGACGTCACCACTAACGATATACGTGCTGGTACAGTGGCATTGATAATGGATAAAGAGCCAAAAAAGAAAGATGAGATAGCCACAAAATATGACAACTCTGTTGAATGTGTTTTCAACATTAATCCATTAACATTGGGTATTCCAGGGTGTCTTCTAGATGGGGTCCCAGAATCTTAATGTACAAATTTGACACCAATTGACATATTCAGGTCCACACCTTCTATGCACTTAGAATGAGGACCGAGGCAAGTTTAATCTATATGTGTCTAAAGGTGATAAAACATACATTAATCACTGGAATTACGAGAGCATTTAGTGGAAGCACCTGGATCTCCCACACCTAAGAAGATCATCACTCGGTCACCATAGTGCAAGGTCTTCATCGCTGTTTCTGAGATCCAGGGAGAGTCTTGATGACAGATCATTTGCCAAATGAAAGTACAATCATAGGCATATATCCAAGCCATCATGTGAAGAAGGTTGATGGTAGGAATGTGACTGTTCTCGGATTGTGTCCTGTACGCTATTCTTAGTTTGTCAAGCTGCCATTCACGACAGAGGGGTCAGTTAACTAAAGTAACCACATTGTGGTTCAGGCATGGCCTCCAGTTATTGAAACCTATTTTAGAATTTTAAGTCCTAGCTTCATAATACCAGGTTTGCTGGTGATCAATGCTGGTGAGCTTTCACTGAAGAGTGGCTCAAGGAGCTATCGGAAGACTTCCATTTTGTTGACATAGAAGGTTTCAAGAAAAATTGCGACGGGTGCATTAAGGTTTGTAAAATGACCATGCTCAAGAGTTAGATAGAAAGAATTTGGCTAGTACTCTTTTAAGTACCTTGTTCTACGAACTTATTGACCGCCCCTCGTATTTAACCTGTAATTTCCATGATACATGTATTAAATCGTATATAGACTCCGAGTATTGTACGTAAAATATTGTATGTAACATATCTACGTTATTTAATCTATTGACATTCTATTTCCAGTAATGTTTAAGTTCTAACGAATATTTCATGATGAAAAATCAATAATATGTTACATATAGGCCTAATATCTAGCAGAAATATATTATTGATTTTACGTCATCAAACATTCGTTAGAACTTAAACATTACTGGAAATAGAATGGCAATAGATTAAATAACGTAGATATGTTACATACAATATTTTACGTATAATAAAAAGTCTGAATACTGCTTAATAGTCATAACACTAATCAGTCTGCCGCCTGGACAACCAATTCTTTAGAAATGCTTAGTCGCGCTAAAAGTCGATCGATACATGTAAAAATCAGCACAATTCAGAGATACACCTTTTTGCTATGAAATTAATTTTCTCGGTCAAATATAAAGCAATATTTTTTTTTCTTCAGTAATGTCAGTTAAAAACTTGGTACTTGGATATACATTTTTTTAAATCCTGGTGTTAAAATTAAGCATCAAATTGTGTCTTTTAGTGTGATATTTTTGATTTTTATAGGCCTTGAATTAGCCTCTGCAGCTTTTTACGGAATTCATGTTTTAGCGTCTCAAACTAACATAGTTTGCTAAAGAAAGATATTTCCCACCTCTGTAAAGCACATCGTGTGGGTCTATATGTTATAGTTTTGTCAGAATTTCCGCTTTTGTTTTACCCTTTTTCTATTTATGCTCAGAAAATGTCAAACTAAGTAAAAGTAGGCAATGGTGAGTACTTTTATCTCGAGAGCAACCAGCAGAAATAGTCGATATTTCCTTTGTTGTTATCCAGGTCAATTTTTCATTGAAAGCAAATTGCCCGACCAGCGATTAAATCCCCAATTGGGTGTTCTGGTTAAACATGATCAGTAGGAGCGCTATAGGTCTGGGAATTTCTTTGCTATATTGAAGTTCTGGCAACACTATAGCCATGCCGGTATTCCTATTAAACCCAGGGATATCGATCCACAATGCTAGTACTAGCCTTTAGATTTCACGTGTTGATTTAGAATTTTTTCAGCCGACAGTGAAAGATGGTGAAATCAAAACGGAAATTCTGACAAAACTATGATATATAGCTCACGGTGATGTGCTTTAGAAAGTTGGGGAAAATCCTTCATTAGCTTAACTATATTACTTTGAAAAGCTAAAAGGTTGATCAAGAAAAAGCTCATGGGCGAGCTGAAGCCTATAAAAATCGAATATCTTACACTAAATGACTGAATTTCAGGCCTAAGTTTAACACCAGGATTAAAAAAAAAATCAGTATCAAGCATTATAGTTTTTCCAGCCATTTACTGAAAAAATGAAAATTATTGCTTTTCATTTGGCTGAGAAAAAATTTTACACTGAAAAGGTGTAACTCAAAATTTTGCTCATTTCAACACCAATTTCGATCGTTTGTATTGCCTCATTAAATGACTGAGTGAGCCTTGCAGAACAAAAGAATCGGTTGTGCAGGTAGCTGACTGTAATGGCTAGTCAGGGGGGTACTTAAGTACTTGACTACAAGTACTTGACTACTTGCATACATTTGCATGACCAAATTGTTCATACCCTCTGATCCGCAAATAAGTGCCTCTGAGTATCTTCAAATGAATTAAATTTTTAGCCCCCAGTTTAGGTCAAAACTTTTTCATTTGACGACATATATATTCATGATGGGGGGGGGGACTATTTAAAACAAATCAAGAATGAAACATCTTTATTCTTGAAAATGATGTTATTGTAAAAAATAAATTAATATCTTTGTAAAATATTTTGTCACACATAAATAATGTAATGTTAGAAAGTTTTCAAAGAACATTGTTTAATGTTACGAAAATGTTTTATAATCTTTATATAACCCGACATTTAGGGGCTGTACAGTTAGTATGAGCCCTGGGGAGGGTCAAATTTGTTTGGTGGGCCGAGGGGGGGGGGGGCAAGCGATTTTTGGCAGATCTTTTGAAAATCCCCCCCTCAGGCTCATAATTATTGCACAGCCCCTTACTTGTTGTGTGTGTGTGTCAAATGTTTCATGTTTTGGGATTGTAGGCACTTATTTATAGGAGGCATTTATTTATAACCCATACTAGCATTCCATGCCAACAGATTTTGCTAAGGAAACTAAGGAATTGCAGGACAAAGATTACACTTTTAACAACTCAGGCCATAATACTTTCCTGTGCTTTTATTTACAATTGTCTATTTCTTGTATCAAAATGATTAATATTCGATTACATTACATACAGCAGTATAGGGGCAATGCAGCCAAAAGGGCTCTATTTCATGGTTTCGTAGGACATGATGTTTCAAATGGAAAATCATATATCAACATGTTCAGAAGAGTCTGTACATGTATATCAAAGCACTTTAGACGAAGTAAACTAAAAAACAAGTTTCACGTCCGGGTTTGTGAAAAAAAGGAGGAAGAGGGGCTTTTTCATTTTCTATTTTTCATTGCAAAATCGGTGTAAATACCCATATTTATTATTTACTTATAGCTGTTTTAGAGTATACAATAATGCCTGGAAAAATTACGCCTTTTTTATTTTGTTGTTCTGAGAGGTAGTGTTTCTTATTTTTCACAAGGCTAAGAATGCATCTGAACTTCCTAGACATATTTTTTGAAAAGTTATAACTGAATTTCAAAAAATAAACATGTAATTGAAGAAACCTCAAAATAGGAAGCGGGAGGGGACGTGAAACATGTTTATCCTTTTATTTGGTCTTAAATATATTACACTGCCACCAGGATATATCACAGCATTTGGCTGTCAACATGATATTAATGCACTGGATGACTATTACCCCCATGAGGAAGGCACATCATAACTGTTTGGTGGGTATGTTCCCCCACAATTTGGAGGTGGTGGGTCTTTGGGAGCTGACGGCGTACCGGTAAAAGGGTGTCTTTTGGAGCTTTGAACAAGTTAAATGGTGTCTTTACAGCAGTGAACAGTCAAAATCAAGGGTTTTCCTTGGCTTTCTGATTGAGAATCACCTGAAAATTAAGAAATGTGTGGAATGAGCAATTTAGGTGTCTTTTAGATCTCATATTATGAAAATCAATGGTCTTTATGAGCTTTATCTTGGTCAAATTGAGGTCTTTTGGAGCTGTGAAATCCAAAAAGGGGGGTTTTTCCGGGGGAACATACCAGTATGGTAATTTGTGTTAAGTGCCCCCCTGACTACTTCCCATATACAGCTCCATTATACACTTGGGTAGAGTGGTAAAAGCAAGATACAACACTTTAGCTCTATAATGGGGTTATTAGCATCAACCTGTCCGGTGTGTGGGGGGGCAATCGGCCTGAATTGTCAACAAGTGGCTGGAAAGAACAAAAATAGGGCATTTTGCTGAAAGGTGGCATGGCATAAAGCCACAACCATGTGATAAGCCACATGATCTGGCTGTTAAGGGAGTGTTCAGAAATACTTTGGTGGGGGGGGGGGGCTGGTAAAAAGGGAGGGGCCCAAAAAAGTTTTGGACCTTAAAAGAGGGGGACCAAAAGTTTTAGGTGGTAGGAAAGGGGGCCAAAAAGTTTTCCTCTTCAAAACCCAAAATTGTTGCGCGCTTTGCGCGCATTGAGACCCTCTATATCACTTTTAACATGGGCAAGTTTTCATTTTGAGTGCTTTTGTTTGAAAAAATGATGGCACTTAGTGTACACATATCTATGAATTAATATAACATTAAAGATGATCAGCAACATGCAACATCTGGGTTGGTCTAAGAAACACTGGCACTTTTTATCATAAAATTTTATATCTCTTCAAAGTAGGCTACAAATCAGTATGATTATGTACCAATCTGATCAAATACAACTAAATCAAGAAAATATTGAAAATAAATTGGATTTCTTTGCATGTAAACTGCACACTTCAGCATGTTCAGTTTACTATTTCTCATTGCAAAATTATTTTGTACACAAAGGACCTGGGTAGATTTACCATAGGCAGAGTGGGCACAGGCCCAGGTACCACGGTCTTTGGGGGCCAAAACTGATACCTGTGTACATTTGCGTGACCAAATTAATCTCATACAATGTATTTAGCTTTTTGCATCAATTAGTTCTAATTTTAACAATATTTGACCATTCAAGCTTCAATATGGCCAAATTTTTTGGGCGGTTCACACGCATTTGTACAGTACTATCATAATAGCCACGGATCCAAATTATGCACCTATGAACCTCCAAATAAATCCTCTATTTCATTTAACCCTGTGAAATCAGATAAACACCCTGATTTGGGACAAATCTAAATTAAGTATAAAATGAAAATTTGCTTGTGCTTGTATTTCATGCGCAATTGTCCCACCGGGAATGTTTCAAACATTTGCCTCTCTCAATGACATGTGACCCAGATACCACACCACTGGAAACAACACTAAGTATGTTTGTTATATGATAATGGGGGGGTCAAAAAAGTTTAGCAGTCCATCGAGGGGGGGGTCAAAAAAGTTTTCGAGTGAAAAATTTGAGGTAGACCAGCCCCCCTACCAAAGTATTAATGAACACTCCCTAATAAGCCGGCACCAAGCAATGTTAGCATGGTTAGAGATTATCATGATATAAATACCATACACTGCGCAGAAAAAAACAAAGCCTGATTGAAATAAAAATAACATATTCTACACTAGTCTAAATGAGCCAGTAAATAACAAAACATGTGACATGAATGATCAAGTAACTAGAATTACACTATTCATTTATTAAATTTGGCCCCCACAACAAAGGTTTGTAATTTGTAATTAAGGTTTGTAATTTGAAGTCATTCATATTCATAAATGTGCAAATAGCATGACACAAGCTATACAACACAAGAGGTGATCATACTCTATCACCCTATTAAGTTAGAAGTTCATTGGTTATTGCATGTAAGCTTCAGAGTGGAGTAATGGCATTATTACAAGTAAAATATGCAAATAAGGTCATTCATATTCACAAATATGCAAAACACCTGACACAAAACTTTACAGCAAATTAGCCCACCACACTGTGTCACCAGACCAAGTTGGATCGGTTGTTGCATTTAGGGACCGTTCACAAACACTTGCTAGGGGGCCTGATGCAAAAAGGGGCCCTGAAATTTTTTGACCCTCCTAAGAGGGGGGGGAATTACCCCAAATTTTCCTGCTAAAATTGAGTTTATATACTTTTCTATGGGGTTGACCCATAATTTTCATGTCAAAAAGGAGGGCCCTGAAATTTTTGAGGTCTGTAAAGGGGGCCCGAAAAATTTTGCAATGAAATTTTTTTGCATCAGCCCCCCTAACAAGTGTTTGTGAATGGTCCCTTAACTGAATATTGGGCTAATAATGAGCTGTCTGTCAGAACAATTGACTCAGTTGAAAAGGATTTTTAAAATATTAAAACTCCTATTATTCCTCAATGTACCTCATGAATCTCATGTTTAATATCAACAGTATTTTTGCATAGCATATACAAGGGTCATTCAAAAAGTTTACCTCCACCATCGATCTCAGGTTTTGCCAGGCACGTAGCAAGCGGGGGAACAGGGTGGACGAAGTCCATGGGCCGAGGGTTCAGGGGCCCCTAGCACAAAAGCAAAAATGAAATAAGGACTGATAATGGAGAGCATGGCCGGATTTTTATACCATTGGGCCAGATGGGCCCGGGTCCAGGGCAATTTTCTTTTAACCCCAATAACAGCATGTTTTTTGGTCAAAATAGGGCAAAATTGTAAAATTTTCTGCACTTCGCACGCATTCAAATACCAAAATTTATGTTGATCTGGGGCCAAAGTAGAATTGAATTGAACAAAATATGTTAGTCCCCCTTTAGTTACCAAAAACTTGGCCACTGACTTGAGTGTACATGCCTTCCTCGGCACGTGAGTTCGGGGCCTCCAAATTTTAGCCTGGCCCAGGGCCCATAAGGTAGGCTAAATCCCACCCTGGTTAAAAGGGCCTGTACTGTTCCTTGTCCATGGGCCCCTGATGCTCATGCTACTCCCCTGGGTTTTGCATTTAGTAGCCCTTTCATATTTTACATGATTGTAACCTAATGTCTTACATACCGGTACATGTAGTTTGTGAGAAAACTTTGTTTTAATATCTTTTTCTATTTGTATTAGACGAAGTGATAAAGTGTTCAATATATCAAAATTACATATTTGTGATCCTTGGGTCTAGACGAATAATTTGATATACTTTGAAGTGATATTTGAACACTTTCAATTTTTGACCCCTGTATACACCGATGCCGGTCACTTTGCAGGGCCAGTGCAACCTTAGAGACTGGTCAAGCGATCGCAGCACCAGTTTTGTGGCAAAGCAAAAAAAAAAAAAGTATTTCTCTTATTTAAAAGCAATTTTAAAATGAACACTAATACTAAATATGTTGTTGTGTTTCTGGATACAATGTTTTAAAAATGTTTTCATGACCTTTAATAAACCTAGAATATCTGCAATTTTGTTTAAAAAACAACAGGAAATGCCCTCTTAAGCGCATCCAGAAATAAACATTTTCTGGATCCCACGCCATTAGACGCTCCTCTCGCGCTTCGATCGCAACGCTCGCATTGGATAATATATTGTGAGCGCCGCACCACTTTGAAATCCCTTGCGCCAGGGCCTGTTTTGGCATCATTTATTTCAAAATGCCCAAGGGTGCCAGGGTGGCATCTGCCAGATTTTGAATTGGTAGGTCTCGAAGATATAGAAAACACAATCAAACATTATGCAGGTGCTACTTTTAGGTTTTTGGTTTAGGCACCAGACTTTTGCCACATAACAAAATAATACATGGGTACAGTATTATACATGTACCTCCAAGAGCGACAAGCAAACATATTGGACTCAAAACTCTTTGCATTTATATACTGCGCCAAAAAAGTATCCTTACACTTGGGAAAAAATCCTAATTTTAAAAATAAACCATATGGGTAAATTAATTTTTTCAATAGATGCAATATCTAATCCTGCACTTTATGACACCCCATTGAATCCAATGTGACCTACAAGTAGTTACAAGCATTTGGTTAGACCAAGGTCCAGTTTTAAAAGTAACAAACTGATGAGAATAAACACCTGGCTCAGATTTCAATTTTTATAGCATCGCAGTATCACATCACGCTGCGTAGAACCGGACTTAAAGATACTTTTTGGCACAGTATATACATGTACTCTCTTTGGCTAACATAATACAAAAACCAAGCTAAAAAGGATAGTATTATTTGACATTGTAGTCAATGCTGCTTGCACAGACACTTTTGTGAGAATCAATTCCAGCGATTCACTCAAAGTCCAATGAAATTGCACCCCTATTGATATTGGCACATTTGGAAATGTAATCCAAATAAACATCACACACAAAAAGGCCAAACTTGTTTGTGGGCCAACACATAACTAAGGAAAAACACTGTCAGCATAAATAGGCACAGGAAGAATTTTGGTAGCTGCCATTTGATTTCGATTTTTTTGAGTATGTGTAAAACTCACTGCTCAACTTCTTCCTATCAAATGTAAACCACACAGGGGTGCTATTGTATAAAGTTTTATCAGGAAGCTCTGGAAAATAACTCCCAGGTTCTAAATCCTGCTGATATGAACGAACAATAACTCCCTCATCAATATTAAAGTGTTTGCCATCGATAAGAATCTCATCATCCACATAGAGCCGTCCATCTTGTTTCCTTATAGTAACTTCCATGGTGCCATTATCTTGGGCTTTGAGAATCACAGGGCTGACATGATAGTAAGGATATCCACACTCGTACAGGTACAAGATTCGGTACAACTGGCCTTTGTAGACAAAAAAGAATGGGACATACAAACCCTCCAATTTCCTCACTTCTCTTCGTTCCATCTCTGTATAATAAAGTATAAATTATAACAGGAATAAAAATAATCGTTTGAGTGGTAGAATGAATTTAATATGCAAATATGCAAATTAATTAACATTATGCAAATTTGTGTCAATTTTGATAACAGCCTACCAGTTGTCTTTAGCAGAACGGTAAACTGCATATCCGTCAATACACGCTTTTCAATGGGAAATTAACTTTGCTGCTCGGGATGATGTCACGAGAGGTTAGCATTTATTCCGTATTGAAAAGCGTGTACTGACGGATATGCAGTCGACCGGCCTCTTAAATTTTAGACATATAGGTTGAAATTATTTTTTCTCCTGGCTATGAAAGATGTGTTACAATAACTTTTTCTACAATATACAATAAATAACTTGTCATTCCTGGTGTTTTTTACGATGCTGAAGTTATCCACTAAAAGATATCAGCATCAAAAATTTTGATGACCCCAATCGGGACATGGGGTTTTGGGGGTTGTGACATCCTGCATAAGAACTTCTTCTAATATTTTGATGTTTTGAGATATAAAAGGAACGTCAATACTAAACAACTGCAAAAAATAAAATTTGAAATCATGTTTCGTATTTTAGTTATGATTCCTGAAAGTGGAGGGACTGCAATGGTGCACCTTACCGAAGAATGACCCAAATTTGTTGTGTTTATAGGTCGATCAACAAAGCAATTTAGACATAAAGTCTTATGAATTTAATTCCCCCATAGAACTGCATGTTAAACGGCCAATATAACCAGTGGGGTTCTTTCACTTATCCTTGTTACTTCAGCTTAAAATGGACAGAAACCCTTCCTGGCAGTTATTATTTCAGCATTCTGGGTAAGGAATAACAACATTAAAATTTGAAGGAAATCATACATTAGGCCGATAGTTTTAATTGACATAACATTTATGGAATAAATCACAATATTACCAAACAAATCACCTACATGTATTTCTAGATGTCATCAGGTGCATTAAAGTACATAGTGACGGATCTGCACTTTACACTAAAATCCATAGTGGCAGATATTGAGCTCTCAAAATAATTGTGCAAGACATAGTGACGGATAACTTTGGTAATCTATTACACATGCGAGATGTAAAATATTACTACATTTTAACGTTTTGAAAATATCTTTCAAGGGTCTACTTTTAATAGACACATGAATTGCTGAACATTAATTGCAAGTTTATAATCTATGCCCAATACAATTTACCTGCACAAAGTTTTCCCGGTGCCCATTTTTTGATACATTTGTGATCAACATCCGTCACTATGTAATACACCCGATGATGTGTGCAAACACATCTACTAGGGAGTACGGTCCATCATCTTGCATACAGTACACAGAAACTCTATGCACCAAGAGAATCTTAAATGGTAAGAAGAAAAAATAGCAGCCAACTGAGTGTGGAAAGAAACAATATTTTTCTGGGGGGGTGGGGATATATAATTAAGGAGATTTTTTTCTGATTTTTTTTGCAAAAAAATAGAAAAAATAAAAATAAATAAAAATTTTTTTTAAAAGTAACAAAAAAGTTCCAAGTTTTTTTTTTTAAATAATAAAACAAAAAATTCCCGACCGACCTACCCTAATTGTTTTTTATGTTACGCCAATCAAACAATTTTGTTCCTAGGACTAACATTCATGTAAACAACTCACAGGTGTAAAAATGCTAGCAATAATGCTCAGATACTTACTATTTACTTGCCAGTTGTCTGTCCCTGGGTCATATATCATCAGGTCTTCATGTATGTAATCAGAACTGAGTGGTCTTCCGGGGCCACGAGGTCTGCCTGCCGTTTGCCTCACACTGCTCACAAAGATCTTCCCCTCAAATACCACTGCAGAAGTATCGGGGTGTTTAAATTGCCTGGAGGTGGTTTCACAACTTCCCACTTCTTCTCATTTATATCATAACGCTCCATTATTATTCGTCCAGTGGCAGATGGTCCTTCCAGAATGATGGCAAATGAATAGATGTGGCCTCCTAGTAAGAAGAATCATAAAATTTTGAAGTTTAAACTGTCTCCTTTTAAAAAATGCAATAAAATGAAAGATGACAATTTTCCATAAAGAAATAATGTTCAACCATGTCTGTAGGTTAAAAAATTACAAAGTTATGACCAAAAGTGTATTGCCTTAAAATTGCCCAAATTTGCAAATATTTGGATCATAAAAGTTTGTTCACCTCCAAATCATGGCTTGCCAATTAGCATGACTCGGCATTCTCCCATTGAAACCTGTGCTTAATGACATGATATTCCAAATCATTTTAGCTAAAATGAGCTTTACTTTCATGATGTCCAGTTGCTTGTGTGTGGTTATTTAGGCATCAGTGAATACACAACACATTTAGACTTTACAACATGGGATTTACACAGGATAAAAATGAATTTTGAATTTTCCCCCATACGCTTACACAGTAAAGTAAGCGTTTTTTTTTAAAGTACACTGCCAAATTCTACTCAAATGGCATGCCATGTTGATACATTTCATAAAGGACACCATCTATATTCAATGATGTGAACTTGCCTACCTAAAGACAAAAATGTAGTATTGTCGTGACAATGGGACATTGGTGGCAACTGGACCCACTTGTTGTCTGCAGCTTGGTAACTGTAAAAACCTGCTTTATTTCCCACTGCATACAGGAGTCCATCTGCAACAATCAAGTACTTGGCAAATTCAGGCAAAGTGGCAAACTTGTCCAGATTTACCCAGTCTTTATGTTCTGCAGCATAAAATTGAAAATCCCCGAAACGTGATATGATTGGTGCCTGTCAAAAAAACAAACAGAGTTTACAATTAATGAGCATTTTTAATGTACAGACAAAACAGCAATGAAATCATCCTGCTGACCCGTTACTAAAATCACTTTACTTGGACAAATGAGCACCCCAAAATAAGGACAATATGTAGCCTAAAGCCGGGCCAAAGGAAATTGAACAACTTTTGGTCAATTTAGTAATGGTATATTGGGCCAAGAGGGGGCAACCAGTACTAAATTTACATTTTTAGGGCCCTTGGCTATCCAGATCCATGTGTTACATAGCACCAAGGGCACATGCCCTCCTTTTCCCCCCTTGTTACACCCTGGAGCCTTACACCCGCACCCCAGCAGCTATTTCTCATTCCAAACAAGGCACTTTGCTTAACTTTTTCCATTTTGCCTTTTTTAATTATTTCATTTGCTTTATCCTTCCAAATATTCCCTTCAGACTTTGCCCACGTGGTAACTGGTGGCTGGCCCTTGGGGAAACTTGTCCCCCCGACCGCCCACCAATCGCTACACCTCTAAAAATACCATTTCACACTTAAACTGGGATGCTGGACACAGACACCTATTTAAACTGTCAGCTGATGGAGGGGGACTGGTAGAACACCTTGGGGACCCCAGGGGGTCACTCATGTATAAAAGTTGTAAGCAACTACATGAATTGACTTTCAAAAATAACCCTAAGGTAGGATGTCAAAAATATGACAAACTAACAATGATTTTACTCAAATAAAAATACCCTAAGTGAGGAATTGGTTTGAAATTTGCCCCTAAACAAGGATAGACATTGTGTGTGTCAGTAGTGTCAGTCAGTGACAGTGATGATATCAGAAGGCTTAAAATTGGCGCTGTTGAAGTCGGCTCCGATTTTTTTAAAAATCTGGTTAGTAAAATTGCTCAAAACCACTCTTTTGTGCCACTTGATAAATATGTCACCACTAATGTCAGTTAATTGAGTAATTTTTAAAAACTACCCCAAGTGAGAATCGTCCTTAAAAAACACCCCTTCTTTTATTAAAATGAGTGTTTTGAGACTCAAAGTCGGATCTGCACGGATCCTCGTTTTGCTTTTCAAAACCACCCTAAAACTGTGTTTTCTTTAACATGGATGCTTACAACTTTCATATATGAGTGCCCCCCCCCCTTGGGGACATGGCTTGTTGGGCATGGATTTTGACTGAGGGTGAAAATGGCAAAACCTGGTGTTGTGTTGACAAATTTACGAATAGTTGTAGCTTTATAATTCAAGTGATGCTTACACCTGGCCTTACTTATCACCTTCTTAATATTGGTTATAACATTATGTGATATTGGAATAAAGTTAGGTGGTACTATAGCCCTACCCCCCAAATAAATTTTGTGATAAATTTTGCATTTTTCTCAAAAAATAACTACACACTGGTAACAAAAGTTATGTATATTATAGGGGCAAGGAATCCAATTACTTCACTGAAATTTCAGTGATTCAAGACAAGTGGTTCATTATATATGTTAAGGGTTTTCCGTCGTCACCCGATTCGACTCGACTATTGCGCCTCTTTTCAACGCGTGCGTACTCCAGCGTCGTGCTTTCGGCGTTGCGTTGCAGACATCGCAGAGAACGATGCGTGTTGTGCGTGTCAATGCTATTTTTGCGCACCAGCGATAACCAGGGCCACAAAATAAAGAAAACAATGTTTGCTGAGCGTAAGAAATGTGGCCGCTTAAATATAACATGTAGGCCTACAAACCAGCGTGCCAGCGTTCCACTGATAACGGACCTGGACCCCTGGACCCGTCCCCCAAAGTAGGCTTACGACAGTAGGGTCCAATAGATGGTATAAAGTTAGGCCATGTCTATGGGCCTACCCAACAAACACAAAAATCAAGTTTTTTTTTAAACATTAGGCCTAAACGAGTGTTGGATAAATTGGTTAATTCGTTTTAATAATATTTTGGCCTAAATGTTGTGTAACCGCTACCGATATATTATAGGCCTAAATATTAAAGGTTATACGTTTGTAGAACGTTTCGTAATAAAACGCACCACACGGCAAGTTTATAATCCAACATTTAAATCTTTAAAGTATTTTGTTTTATTGGGTAAAGACCTAGGCCTACTACGTGTGAATTCATAATGCATGCGATATAGACAACACCATCAAAACTATTCAATTTCAAAAAAATGTGTCATACATTTACAAAAATAATATCATAGCCTAATAGGCCAAACGTTTTTCTACAGCTATAGGCAACCCAGTGTTTAACTTTGCTTTAATTGAACTGCAATGTGATATGAATCCACCTCGATATAATTCCGTATTATAAATTTTTGTAACCAAAAAAGTGTTCCTCTCGGTAAACGGCACTAAGCATGCTAAGTAGGCCTATGCCTATAATAATTGTAGACTAATTCCAATCAGCCGTCTACACTTCGCATGTACAGACGGTTGACGACTGAGGGCAGCAGTCTATAATAATTGTAGGCCTATTATAAGCTATTATAGTCAAACACTTCCGGCCATTGTGTCAAACGCTTTGCTTTAACATGTTTAATAAATCCTCTTTTTGGTCGACCGAGTCAGGTGAACATGGTGAAAGCTGAAAATTCCTCAATTTGTGTAACTTGATAACTCTTTGGTCCAATATCTTATGCAGATTGCGGAATGGGAGTCTTTCTTACACCCGTTTATGACCAAAATACACCAAATTAGTAAGAATATTAAGGCATGAAGTCTTAATAATCGACATTGTTCCTATTATGGTAACTTCTTAGGTAACTCTTTTTACAGTGACAACTTTCCTGCGTAAACAGACAATTCCTTTTTTGTGGCCATATGCGTAAACGAACGCTTATCCGGCATCAGATTGCGCGTGTATACCAGCGCGTTGGTACGCACCAAAATATCCATGTACGCAATTAACTACGCATGGTGTCGCAGAAAAAATGCATTTTTGACCTATTTTGGTCAAGGTCCGGTACCCCCAAATTTTTTTTTGCGCGATTTGCAGAGCTTTTTATTTTTCATAACATATATAAAATTTAAAAAATTTTATCGATACAATTTTTTTCTACAACGCAAAAGGTTGTCTATTTTAAGAAAATTGCTGATTTTGCCATTGAAGTGTACAGAGATTTTTGGAAATGTACACCTCTTTTAAAACGGCTGTAGCTCAAAAGTGAGGTCCGGCACCCCCTGTTTTTTTTACTGATTTATTATCTACACATATTAATGTACAAAATATGTCAATTTAAAAAAATTTGATCGAACGGTTTAGTTACGACGGTAAACCCTTAAGAAATGAGGTACATTCTAGCGGTACCTCTTTTCTTATCATAAATAACGTACTTGAGTCACTGAAATTCCAGTGTAGTAACTGGATTCCTTGCCACATACATAACTTTTGTTAGTGTGCTATTTTTTTTGAGAAAAATAGTCACAAATTTATCAATGGGTGTAGTACCACCTTAAAAGGCCTCCAGATTATACATGTCAGCAAGAGTAGCGCTAGATCAAAACACTCCAGTGTCCGCAGGGATCCCTGAACTTGCAGAAAATTAAAAAAAGTAAGGGGTCCCTAGTAGAGTTTGGCGAGTCCAGAGTTGCACAAATGCTTACAGAAAACTTAAAATTAGGGGGTTATAACTGTATTTTGGCGGGTCCGGGACCCCAAAATGCAGCGCTACCCCTGCATGTCAGCATGCAAACCTATTCATATTTGATGTTCACTAAAATTTGCTGTTTATTTACAATCATGCCATACCATAATAGTACTCCTTGTTGCTGCAATTTCTGGGTTCTCAAATGCCAGGACATCTCTAGGTTTCTTGGATGCTTGCTCCTGAAGCACCTGGTTAACCAAGTCTAAACACTCTGGGATGCCAAGTATTTCTGGACTAACAAGCTCTTTGATATCTTCTGAAGCAACAAGTCCGAGACGAACCTTCTGTAGAAGTTGGTGTGAGTGTTTCTTCCGGTTTTCCCAGTCATGTTTCAGCCAGTTGATTACCAACTCTAGGGCCTGTGGTTATAGTTGATACAAGCACATATAACAAATATGTTAAATGTATGCTACAATATTTCAAATACTGGTACTTAGGCGACGAAAAAAAAGAAATCCTGTTCTATGGGGGACGGTCCTTTCAAGTTGGGTCGGTCGGTCAGCCTTTTTTTTTTTTTTTTTTTTTTTTTTTTTTTTGAAATGACCAAAAAATCACTAAAATCTGTAAATAATTTGCAATTTGAGAAGATACAAAAAAAAAAAAAATTTGGTCCTGAAATTTCTGAAATTTGGGTCGGCATTCATTTGTACAGGAATTTTTTTTCCCCCAATTTGTTCAAAATCTGGGTCGGTCGGGCCCGTAGAACAGGGTTTTCTTTTTTCGTCGCCTTATATACAATTGCAACTATTTTAGAGATTAACATGCACATATGTATATTGGTGCAAGGTACTATGGGTTTGAGACTTTATTTTCTTACATTATAGAACCAATTTTTTTGGCATCCGTGAACCTGAAATGATAAAAATTTGATTGGTTCCATTTTTTTCTATGCCCCCTGTGGTTCACACGAGGGGTAGAAGGTCACAGTGGTGTAAAAACTTAAAAATAGTTCCATAGGCATGTTGTAATGTAAATCTGACAGCCTCTATATATATATATCCTCCATATGGAATCCTGAATGTCTCTGCTTCATTCCAATTTTGTTTTAAAAGTATTTAAGGGAGCACTTATAGTTGTGAACCCTAAGCCCTTGTGCCAGGCTCTAACTTCAACACATGAAGGCTTATACTTACATGATTTTCATCATCTTCACTCCCTAGGTTTTCCCGGGACAGAAAAGCTTGCAGGAAAGTCATGGTTGTATTCTCTAGAAATACTTCCAAGCACTTCAAACCTTCCACATGATCCTCCAAGTACTTCAACGAAGCTTCATGAAGTTCTTTCAGGTTGCTGTGTTTCTCGGCAAGCAACATGACCTTACAAACATCACATACAGACAGTTTATATTCGTCCCTCATCAGTAGTGTTTTTATGCTGGAAGAGCAGGTTTGCACAAATCTTGTAAACTGCATATAACATGCCATCTCAAGTACCTCATAGCAACAAGTAGATACCTGTGAATTCCCCACCTTACCAGTGTATGCAAAGTTGAGTAATATCTCAAAGGCCGCTGCACTACCATCTATCTTGATCTTCTTGTCTGAACTTTCTCTAAATCCAGATGTAAACATTGCCAGAAAATAGTCCCCAGTAGCGGCAAGAACAGTTTTGTGTGCATGAAAAGATTTCCCACCCACACTGACGATGACATCACACAATTGATTTTGCTCTCGTAGATTGTTCAAGCCCTTTAAAAGTTCTTCTGGGTACTTCCAGCTAGATTCCATATCCCAGCTGTATTCCATATTGTTGTTAGTAGACTCAATTTTGGTGTGACCGTGTGTGTAGTTGTTGTGCTAAAAATGAAAGTTGGAAGAAAAATATTAACATCACAAGTCACATCAAGATTCTATAATACCGTTTCTATTTTCAAATGCTATTTTTGTAATAATTTTAAGTTGGTACTACATGTACACCCCTTGATAAATTTGTGACTATTTCTGCATTTTTCTCAAAAAATAATAACACACTGGTAACAAAAGTTATGTACATGTATATTATAAGGGCAAGGAATCCAGTTACTACACTGGAATTTCAGTGACTCAAGACAAGCAGTATGTTATTTATGATAAGAAAAGAGGTATCTCTAGAATGTACCTCATTTCTATAATGAACCACTTGTCTTGAATCACTGAAATTTCAGGTGAATTGGATTCCTTGCCCCTATAATAATAATATACGTAACCTTTATTACCAGTGTGAAGTTATTTTTGAGAAAATGCAAAATTAGTCACAAAATTTATCAGGGGGTGTAGTACCACCTTAAAACCATATTTACTGAAACTAAGGCATATTGAACAATCTCTCCTGAAAAACAATATAGTGTCACGGAGGTATAGGTGTATTGGTGTTATAGACCTAACAGTGATGTCCCCTTCTGGTCTATATGCTAGTGCACTTGTCTTTTAATGCCAAGAACATGGGTTCAAGTCCCAGAAGGACTGGAAGTGGCTTCCGGAAGTGGCTTTAGAAGGCGCAGGATAGTAGTACACTACTCAAAATATTTAAAGGATCAGACTTATATTAGCATTTTTCAAAACCTGCAGTAACATTGTACATCAGATGAGCTTAATTTCATTTAATTATAATTTCATCAGTGGCGTAGGCCTAGCTAGGGGGCGGGGAGACATGTGCCCTAGATGCCGCATTTTAGGGGAAGCCGAATCACCCCTGGTTAGAATAAATTGAGGGCAACAATTCAAAATATTTAGTGTACATATAAATTATACTGATATAATATGTTACCAAAATTTGCTTTTTCCATTTTGTCTCTTTGCATGATAATGAACCAAATTTGGCCATATTGAAGTATTAAATATGTGGGTTGAGAATATTTTTTGATCCCGACCCCTCCCCGACCCCTTTTTTTTTATTCTTGAGCATATTGGGCAAAAAAAATTGGGGTCAACAATTGACAATTTCAGTCGGCAAAAAATAGTTTTACAATTTATGGGCACCATTCTGTATTCTAGCTCAGGGCACCACAACCCCTAGCTATGCCACTGATTTTCATTCAACAGATTTCACTACCGGGTACTGAAGTACCATGAAACCGAAAAGCACTTTGGTCATCAGCACCACAAGAGCAGTAATTTATCATATAGTGGTTAATTTAAAATGGAGATGTTTGAATTACGAAAACATTACTGGTTAACATTAACATTTTCTGGTGGGACAAAGGTTTTCGGTGTGAAGTGAGATCTGAATGGGGGTAAATGTGGCATTTTCCCCCCAAAAGTGGTATTTTCTGTTTGGACTCTGATGGGGAGGGGCACAGGGGAGCAAAGCCCATATTTGGGTGGGGAGGATGCTCCCCTCTCCCCCATACTGGCTTGGGGTACTGTCCTGAGCAGATCAAACAACAAGCCTACTTATCCATAGTTAGACCAGTTCTGGAATACTCAGGCACCATCTAGGATCCTCACTACCAGAAGCACATTTCAACCCTTGAGGCAGTCCAGCGGAAGGCAGCTCGCTTTGTGAAGAGGAATTACCAGCGTACAGCCAGTGTTACCCAGAAGCTTCAGGAGTTGAAATGGCCTTCACTTCAGGACAGAAGAACCATCTCACGCCTCACAATGCCTCCACAAGATCAACTCTGGAGATTCACCACTCACAGTTCCAGGGAAGTTCCAACCAGTGAACACAGACAGGCCAGTTACTCACAGCCATAGACCTGACCAATTCATCAACTATCCAGCCAGAACAGAGCTCTACAAGAACAGCTTCTACCCACGAACCATCAGGCAGTGGAGTCTACTCCCAGCCAGTGTCATCACTCAATCAACATCAGCCAAATCCTTCAACACAAATGCATGGAAGTACATGAACGACCACAAGGCACAGCTGTACATGGGAAGGCCAGCCGGACATTCCACCTCTGCAAGCATCTAATAGGTATCCCAGGCAAACCTTAGTTAACACATTTGCTAGTCAGCCAAATTCGCCGACAATGTCAATGCATATTTGTCATAGAAATTTAAAACTGGCGAAGAAGGAAACCTACATAAATATGTTTTCTATACTTCACTTGACCCAAATATATGATTTTTTATGGTGATAAGACAATCACACATGGAATTTTAGAGGATTTTGATAGCAGTTCCATTAAAAAAGCTGCTATCATAATGAGACTAAGATCTAGAAACACCCCGAAATGCCGTTTTGGGGAATTTTGCTAGCTGAATCTTTTTGATGAAAGTCAATCTTTGACAAGATGTAACTTTGCTACAGAAAGTGCTATGAAAAAAAGGTTTTCAGTTTTGGCTTTGTTTACTCAAGGGCTTTACTTTGATAAATTAAAACGATGCAGGTTGATGGCAAATTTGAATTCACCTAGCATACCTGCATCTAAACTTCACTCCAGTCACTGTATATTAGCGCACCCCTTTTTATGGTTATCTGCACCCTCAGTTGTTTTGTGTGTAAGAAGCTGAGATGTAACCGGAAGTCTGGATATTTATACTGCCTGGTCCTGTCCAGTATTACCTAAGAAGTAGAAGTAGAGTAGATGGTTACAGTTACTGGAACTAGCATAAATCCTGGACCTGGATCATGTGACAATAGGGGCCTACTGAATTGCGTACTTCATACTAATATACCATGTCATGATGGTGTCTTTCTTTGTAAATTGTAGTAGTAGCGGGGGGTGTTATTTTGCAAATTTCAACTTTTTAATACGAATTGCAGTTCAAAATATGGTATCAACATTGGAAATCAAGAATATGAAAGAATTTTATTCAAAAAGATTTCTAACCCCCTGTACATGCCCTTGACAATTTTGAAACAAGGTTTCCGAATTCGGCAGGCTTGTATACTTACTGCATGTAGCAGACAACATTAATGGAAGTTCAAATGGCTGTGAACACTTGATTAAAGTGCTTTTCGCTAAAACTATTAGTTTAGTATGTGGCCTTCTTGATTAGCTAGTGTGAAATTAGTTCCATATGATGACATTAGAGCAATTTTGGACATTTATAGGTAAGTGTGGTGTAAAAAGTGAGTAGGCCTATCTTCGTGATCTTAGAAGCAGCAAGTGCAGTAGAAACTAAAACACTTTAAAACATTGTCATCACAGAGTAGTGTAGTTGTAGAAATTCTTAATTATTGATGAAAGGGGTTATGTCGGACCATCTTTTCTGTAAGGTGTAGGCCTTAAGGTCCGTATGCACACAAGAGTTAGACTGGTCCAAGTGGAATTGAGTTCCATCAGGAATGGTCTTTACTCTTATTTACTTCATAGAGTAGCTAGCAAATTCTAAAGATTTACATGCAAAGTTCAAAAATAATACAAAATAGCTTAAGAAAATGTAAAGGGAAATGTCCCTTGTCCTGGGACTAAATTCCACTTAGACAAGGTCTAACTTTAGACCCGGTCTAACTCATTTGTGCATAAGGACCTAAGATTAAGAGTCTTACCAAGCACGTAATTGAGAACAGAATAGGTAGACAAGATAATGCCCAAGAAAAATATTACTCAGCTACTGCCTCATGGTCGAGCAGTTTGACTCAACAGGCACTTGACTGCATACAAAGTTAATAAATCATGGAACAAGTCCAATGAAACATCCACATTTCCCAGTGAGCCTGAAGGACAAACGCTTTAATGACTAACTCTAGCTATTTAGAAAATCTTCAAAAGTAGGCCCTATTATGAATTAACACATACTTGCATTTTAGTGAAATTTCAGTGACTCAAGACAAGCAGTTCAGTATATATGATAGGAAATGAGGTACATCCTAGCGGTACCTCATTTCTTATCATAAATAACAAACCACTTGTCTTAGGTCACTGAAATTGCAGTGTAATAATTGGATTCCTTGCCCCTATAATATGCAAAACTTTTGTTGCCACTGTGTTATTAGTTTTTGAGAAAAATGCAAAAATAGACACAAATTTATCGAGGGGTGTAGTACCCCCTTAAAGTAGCAGAATCCTTCTCATATATGAAGCCACAAAGATAAAGATGATCGATCATGTCTTGTTCCGTGGGTTTCAGAAGCAGAAGGGAGACAGTTTTACCTTTGGGGAATGTGATCTTACAGCTGAGCATGCCATAGGCCTATCTTCCACGGATCCAGAGAAGCTTGACAAGCCAACGATCCAAAACCTTGCAGCTGGGCATCAAGGGACACAAGTCTTTCACTTCTTAAATCAAGTGATGTTTGCAGTTCTGTGTGTGAAATATAATGTCAAAAACCTGAACCTCTATTAGGAATGTGATGTCTAAGGCAGACTGCAGCTGGATTAATGGACTTATATGAAGCATTGTACTCTCTTCTAGACAAATAAAAAGTGATTTTATCCTCCAGCTGATAAGCTGTTTATGTTATTGTCGACACATTTGATCAAACTCAGCATTTACAATACAAAATAATTTTTATTGGCTCATGAACCTCAATTTCTTTCAGTTTCTATGATAACCTACTACATTTAAAAGCAATGTGCAAGGTTGCCGAATTCCTTGTTACCAAATCATCAGGGGGCATTAGCTTGAGATACTCTAGCTAAAATAAAATACAGGTTGACATTTACTATCTTACATTATCTTGCTGTATTTCAGCTAGAGCTCCAAACGACAAGCTTCCGGGTTTTTTGGAGAACAATACTGTTACGTAAGATGAAGAAGAAACCCGCCTTATTATCATTATTTCATTGTACTTATTGCAATTTGCCTCCACACATTACCAACACAAAGCTTATGTGAGGATTAGCGAGTGGATAAGAAATTGACAGTGGAGGATACCAAGGACACGCTGATTGTTTGTTGTCAATCATGAAATGCCGCAACGTATTAATATTTTACTGCATGGCATTCCGCAAACACCAAGACAAATTATGCCGTATTTTTCCAAAGATCATCTCATATGAAGTAAGCTGAATGCGATCTGTACTTTTGTAACATTCGATCGCTTTTGAGCACCTATTTATCGGCGAATTTCTTCTTCTTCTTCTTCTTTGACGGTACTCCGCAACGCTCCAGAGTTGTAACCACACGCAGAGGAATAGGTTGTGCGCAAAAGATGTTTTTTAGTCGCTGAGTTCCTTTCCTGCTTATAGTGTGTTGATAATGCTTGCTTTAATAGAGTTTCTGTGTTTGATATGCTGATGAGGTTTTCTGGCAAAATGTTCCAGTCTGCTATTGATCTTGGAAAAAATGTGTTTTTGAAGCTATCTTTCCTCGTTTGGTATCTTTGGTATGCTTTGCTGTTGTGGTGACGGGTGGGGCGTGTAACTGGCCGCAAGAACTTTTGCGCCGGTATGGCGACCTGACCGCTTTGAATCTTATGTAGCATGGCCATTCTTGAGATTTTCCTCCTGGTTTGCAGAGACTCCCACTCCAGCCGATCAATCATGTCTGTAACACTGCTTCTCCGGCCGTAGTCCTTGCATACGAAGCGGGCCGCCTTCCGCTGCACACTTTCAAGTTTTTGAATATCTTCTTTGGTATAAATGGATCCCACACTGTAGCTGAAAATTCCAAGTGTGGTCTAATGAGAGTTTTGTAGGCTGTAGATTTGAGCTCGGTTGGACAGGGGTGTAGATTTCTACGCACCATACCAAGTACTTGTTTGGCCTTCGAGGTAACATGGGCAATGTGATTTCCCCACTTGAGATCATTTGCTTGAAAACATGTGAGTTCATGTTGTGTAAACATAATTAGCACAGACACAAATGAAATTACGATGCAATACAATGCAATTTGAATGCGCAGCAGATCTATAGAAATAACGTTGCCCGGATTTATGCAGAATTAGACCCTGTCTGGGGGGCATGTACAGGGGTGTTAATTACATACATCGAATGTCAATGTATGGAGCCGGTATATAAACCATGGATTGTGAAAAGCCGTAACTCACACATACGATGGGTGTAGGTGTTAATCTACTTAAGGCCAGAGTAATGGAAGACACATTCGTCCACGCCCGAATTTGAGATTTCTTGATTTTTATCAACACTAAGATGTATTCTTTCACTTGAAACTGATAAAATACAACTTGTTAATATTTACACGTATTTTTGCTTGATTTATTTCACTCTTTTCAACTCTAAAAGTCACATTGCTCTAGACAGCTTAGTAAATTGGCGGAAATAATGAGTCAGAAATGCGAGAATGCGAAATATTGTGATTACTGCTAGCGATTCGCTGGCGCTGTGACGCAGCGCATAACTCTGCGCCGTATGTCCAACGCAGTCAAGGCGCATTCGGTATGTTTTTAACGCCGGCAAATGCGGTGTAAACAAAACACAAATTTGCAGTCAAAATGCCACTTAGATTTTTTAATTATGTTGAATTTTGACGGACTAACAGGAGACATTATAAATCATTGTTGCAAAAAGATGCATATTAAGACCATGCACCAGGTACAGCTTTTACAAGCGTGAAAGTCTTGCCGTTTTAAAATATAAGGACATTTTGTGCATAATTTTGACATTTTTTTACTAAAACGTCAATTTCTCATAGTTCACTTTTGACAATATTGCACGATTTTTGTGACAAGATAACTCGAAAAATATGCAAGCAAAAGGTAAACTTTTTGCACTATCGTTTAGAGTACATCAAAGTCTAGGGAAGGTTTTCTCATTTTTTCAAAATATTTGTTTTAAACAAAAATATACACCATTATGTGCAAATTTTAGCTGAATAGAATGACAAAATTGCTTTTTTCACATGTTTTTTTCAATATTTCGAAAAAAGAGACGACGAAAAAAAAATGAAAAAACCTTCTCCAAGTTCATGTCTCTTCTTCATTAAAAGCTAACTGATTTTTTTTACTTGAACTGATTTTTTTTAAGTTGTCACAAAAAATTGGGGTAAAAAGTGATTTTTTGTGATTTTATCAAAAACTCGAGATTTTTGAAAAAATCTAACGTCACCATGGGATTCCTTGACTCATTTCCTTTCCAAAAATGTATAGTTTTATATACTTTGGAGATACAATTCAGAAATAATGATGCTCGAAAAGGTCCATGTTCTCTCCCATTACTCTGCCCTTAAGGGGGTACTACACCCCTGCCCAATTTTGTGCCTATTTTTGCATTTTTCTCAAAAATTATAGCGCATTGTGGACAAGTAAGATATGTATATTATAGGGGCAAGGACTACAACTACTGCACTGGAAATTTTATTTCAGCACAGACAACAGTTGTGGAGTTACGATCAAAAATGAGGAAAACCAATATTTGATCAATAAATCAATAACTACTTGCTTTGAGTTGCTGAATTTTCAGTACAGTAGTTGTAGTCCTTGCCCCTATAATATACATATCTTACTTGTCACCAATGTGCTATAAGTTTTGAGAAAAATGCAAATATAGGCAAAAAATTGGCCAGGGGTGTAGTACCCCCTTAAATTTATTTTTAATAATCATATTCTTGTTTTGTATAGTCGATACCATATTTTCAGCAGCAATTAATAAAAAGTTGGAATTATCGCACCCCCCTAGTAGTAGAAACTCGATGTACTTACAAGTCACGAACCTACAGCATTTAGCCTCAAGAACCACAAGTATTTTGGGGGGATTTTTGGAAACTAAAATAGTCGAGTCGGATCTCGTGCCAATTTATAGGTAACGACAGCCCGTCACACAACAGGCGCAAGGGAGCACACCACTAAAAGAAGTTTGTTTTTATCCAGGTTCCAACAGACTGGATCATTTCCTTAACGAATTAAATTGAATAAATTTTAAAAAAACAAAAGAACGAAAAAAAAACAAAAGAATAAAAAAAAAAAAAACAAGTTGAGACAAACTTTTGAGTTACCATGGTCATGGGCACCTGAACGGCACCATATTTTCAGCTTGAACGAATGCCTTTAACCAGGGGGGTCACTCCCATCATGCCTGTACACCATCCGCGATAATCAACTTTTGAAAAGCACCCTAAACAAGGATTTAACCCTTGGCTAAAACGACACCCTAAACAGGGATTTCATTCCTAACATCAAATTTCATACCCTAGATTTCATTTCCGCGTAGTGCAATTTTCCTACCTTTTTTCCAATTTTTCATTTTTTGACACCCTAAACGCGGATGGTGTAGGCCTACAGGCCACAATGGGAGTGCCCCCCGGGGCCTTTAATTCATTGATCCCAGCGAAAGTGTAAAACAATGTTTATAAATTGCTTAAAAGTGAAGGATAAATCATTCAAATTATCATTTATTGGTATTTTTGAAATGAACATTTTGGTAAAAAACGAAGAAAACAGCAGTAGGGTGAGATGGGGTAAGGGAGTGTAGGGGGCTGGTCTCCTCAAATTTTTCGCTCGAAAACATTTTTGACCCTTTCCCCCCCCCCCCCTCGATGGACCACTAAACTTTTTTGACCCCCCTCTTTTGACAGACAAAACTGTTTGGACCCCCCACCACTATTATCGTATAACAAACATTAATAGTGGTGTTTCCAGTGGTGTGGTATCTGGGTCACATGTCATTGAGGGAGGCAAATGTTTGTGAAACATTCCCGGTGGGACAATTGCGAATGAAATACAAGCACAAGGACATTTTCATTTTTAATTTAGATTCGTACCAAATCAGGGCGTTTATCTGATTTTACCAGGATAAATGAAATAGGGGATTTATTTGGAGGTTCATAGGCACATAATTTGGCCATATCGAAGCTTGAAATGGTCAAAAAGGCCTATTGTTAAAATTGGAACTAATTTATGCAAAAAGCTAAAATGGTCAAATATGAGATTAATTCGGTCACGCAAATGTACACGGGTATCAGTTTTGGCCCCAAAGACTGTGGCACCTGGGCCTGTGCCGGGGCCTGTGCCCACTCTGCCCTATGGTAAATCTACCCATGGGCCTATGTTTTTACGGTGTACAAAATAATTTTGCAATGAGAAATAGTGAACTGTGCGCAGTGTACGTGCAAAGAAATCCAATTTATTTGCAATATTTTATTGATTTAGTTGTATTTTGATCAGATTGGTACATAATCATGTTTGTAGCCTACTTTGAAGAGATATTATAAACTTCTACGATAAAAAGTGCAAGTATTTCTTAGACCAATCCAGATGTTGCTGATTATCTTTAATGTTATACCGGGTATTAATTACCGTAATAGATATGTGTACACTAAAGTGCCATCATTTCTTCAAACAAAAGCACTGAAAACCAAAACCTACCCATGTTAAAAGTGATATAGGCCTAGAGGGTCTCAATCCGCGCGAAGCACGCGAATATTTTGGGTTTTAAAGCGGAAAACTTTTTGCCCCCCCTTTCCTACCACCTAAAACTTGCTTGAAGTTTGGAGAATACTTAAAATATTTGCCGGTTGTTTTTCACACAGTGATGTTAACTAGGCAAATGCCTATACTTCTAACATATTGTAAAGGTTGCGCGTCAATGGTTGTGCATAGGAAACGGACAGTAACTGCAGCATGGATTAGTGTGGACCCGACTTGTTTGCATTGGCCTATGTTTTGATGAATCCGAGTATATTGGATCCAAAACATAATAATGATAACTTATTGGATGCTTTTACGTCCAATATTTATTGGTCTTGCTATGAGTTTTAAAATATTGGACTCGACTACCTTTCGTCCAATATATTTAAAATTCATAGCTCGACCAATAAATATGGGCTCAATCGATCCAATTCTATATCAGTATAGTATAGGCTCTGGGGGTGCACATGCCGGATGATTTCGTGTACATGACTCTTTTAGAAATTTACTTTGCATTTTCATGTTATATGATGCCAGGATCGACGTTCAGAAAAGGTTTGGGTAAGAAATTCAGATCAAGTAAAATTAAATATGGCGTCCAAAATGGCCTCCAAATAGGATTTTTCCTTTAAAACACACTATATAGCAACATACAATTATTAATGATCTACTTGAATGACACCCCCTACGTCTTCGCTTCTATGTTGGACACCCGGCACCTTTATGTTTAAAGCAATATGTATTCAATAACAGTGAATATAGGCCCCTAAGAGTGAAATTTTTCTTCATTTCAAATTTTCGGCTTTTTCAAAGTAACATTTTCCTATGGGATTTCCTAAATTTTCAAATCGATGGGGGATGGTGCTATAGTGCTACGCCACTGTTTGCTCCCCCGGAATTCGGAGATGGTGAGTATTTGTGTGCTGACGGTCTACCGGTAAAAGGAGGTGGTGAAAGGGTGTCTTTCAATGTAGGTACTAAATCAATCAATCCAGGTACTAACCGTTCGTTCATTTTCCTATCTGTTTTTTATTTACAGTAAAGACAAAAGATACTCAATTTGTTTTATTCTTTTATTCATATGCTTAGAATGTAAACTTAAATTAACCTTTTCTTGAATTTTATTTTGGTATAAATTGCAAACGAAAAACTGTAATAAGTCGACTTTTTCTGTTTCATTTACGCTTTTCCGTTTTTCTTTTCACACATTCTTGTGTCGAAAACGGTAAATGACTGGTTACTGTTTTTCATTTTCTTAAAATGTAAGAGAAAAAACAAACCCAGAAATATAACGTTTAGATTTCTGATTTTGAATTAGGAAAAAAGAAAATAGGTCATTTTCCATTTTCTTAATGAAACGAAAAAGCGAAAACAGTCATTTACCGTTTTTCTATTTTTATAAATTCAAAATAGGAAAACAGAAAAGCATCGTTTTCCATTTACCGTTTTAATATGCAAATTTGATAGGCCTATTTGAATGTATTAGTCATGAATTAACATAATTGTGTCTGCAAATATTTCACTTCATGAGGGAATATCAGATAACTCGACCTACGGACAATTTGACCTCAAACGGAAAACTGTTTATTTCTTTTTTCATTATTCAAAATCACAAGTCTAGATGGTATGTTTTTATTTTTTCTCTCTTATTTGAAGAAAATAAAAGCAGTAAACAACCGCTTACAGTTTTTTGACGCAAAGATATGCGAAAAGGATAAAGATAACAGACTATAATTTAATCAGAAAAAAATCGACTTGTTACTACTTTTCTTTTGCAGTTTAGATACTAATAAAATAGTTATTTTGAGTTTACATTCTAATTAAATCATAACAGAATAAAACAAATTGTGTGTTTTTAGTTTTTACTCTAAGTAAAAAGAGATAGGAAAATGAACGAACGGTTAGTACCTGGATTCAAGTCGATTTTTTTCTGATTAAATTCGGTTTGTCTTCTTTATCCTTTTCGCATATCTTTGTGACAAAAAACCGTAAATGGTTGTTTACTGTTTTTATTTTATTCATGTGAGAGAATAGATAAAAATATACCATTTAGACTTCTGATTTTGAATTATGAAAGAAGGAAATGAATAGTTTTCTGTTTTCTGTAGGTCAAGTTATGCGTAGGTCGAGTTATCTGATATGCCAGTATGCAGTGAAATGTTTGCAGACACAATTACGTAATAATTATTCATCACTATACATTAAAATATCAAATTTGCATATCAAAACGGTAAAGGGAAAACAACCCTTTTCCGCTTTCCTATTTTGAATTTATAAAAATAGAAAAACGGTAAATGACTGTTTTCGCTTTTCCGTTTTCATTAAGAAAACGGAAAATGACCTATTTTCTTTTTCCTAATTCAAAATCAGAAATCTAAACGGTATATTTCTGGGTTTGTTTTTTCTCTGGCATAACTACACAATACCCACCACACCATGGGCACAGCCCTGAGCTGCTTCAAAGGGAATAGCCCCTCAATTTGATATTTTCTTGTATTTTGACAAATAATCTCCCTATAGTCACATCATAATTTCTTTTACATTTTGGTTCTTGGACAAATGTCTTCAACGAAGCGCCATCTATCTAGTAGTTGGACAAATAATCCCCCTACAGTCACGACATGGCTTTTGGGATTTTGGTATTTGGACAAATAATTTCAGACAGAGAGGGTGTGTTGGTTGAAAACAGCCCGACGGTGTTGGTCGGCGTAGACGCAGTGTCTTCAACGAAGCGCCATCTATCTAGTAGTTAGACAAATAATCCCCTACACTCACGACATGGCTTTTTGGATTCTGGTATTTGGACAAATAATTTCAGACAGAGAGGGCGTGTTGGTTGAAAACAGCCCGACGGTGTTGGTCGGCGTAGACTCAGTTGAAAACTCATTATTTGAGTACGTCCAAGGTTCCACACCATGGGCCATTAACCAAGTGCGTCCATGTCCAAATAGGATATGCACGCAATTCTTGGTTTTATGTTGGCGCACAGGCGCAGTAGGCGCAGACGTAGTTCTGAATTCGATAGAGGGCTTATAGGTCTTGGTTTTATGTTGGCGCAGTCGGCGTAGACGTAGTTCTGAATTCGATATGGGGCTTTGAAAACATCATGCTTCTTAACAGGACATAGACACACTTGCGTGTAGGTCTTGGTTTTATGTTGGCGCAGTCGGCGCAGACGTAGTTCTCAATTCGATAGAGGGCTTATAGGTCTTGGTTTTATGTTGGCGCAGTCGGCGTAGACGTAGTTCTGAATTCGATATGGGGCTTTGAAAACAGCATGCTTCTTAACAGGACATAGACACACTTGCGTAAACACAATGCACGACTAAACATAATGTATGAGGGAATGCCTCGTTCTAACAAGAAAGCCCGACTGCGCGTTGGGACGAGAGACCTTATTTTTGTAGTATATTTAGAATCAATCGTATCAAATTTTTACTTGAGTTGTAAAAACCATAAAAAGAGTCTCAATCAGTCTCATTAATTTTTATGTATTTTGCTGTTTGTTGATATAAGAAAAGATGTAATAATAAGTGCAATGCATCGCAACAAGACCAAAGTCATATAATTTGGATTCTATTATTTTTTAGAATGTAGTTCAGCCATCAATTCGCGGGAGAATTTTCCCAATTTTAACGTGATAAAATGGACTTTACAATCCATACCCGATGACCCCCCCTTTTTTTTTTTTAGTTGCGGCTACCCAATGAACCCCTTTCTTTGGTTGCGGCTACCCATAACCCCTTTTTTCTATAATAGCATCATCTAAATGCAACTAAACAATGCAGAAACCTGTCCAATTTTGCTTCATTTTTTCACAATTATGCCGAAAGTTTCAAAATTTTGCTAAGGCATACATCACTTTACATCTGAAATCGACCAAGTAATAATGACACACGGACAATTCTTAAACAACATCTTTTGCACAGAGTTCAATGGGATTTGAAAAATATAGTGGCAGTTGAAACTCAGAGGATGATTTTTAAAAGCACTTCCCAGCAAGTCTTGCGGTTAGCACAGCTGTGTGAGTGAACATGACACCACTGCCCGCCCACTGCATACACGTACACATGTGCATGGTTAAATTTGAATTTGGACAGATATATTTACAATAAAAACACCTTCAAAAAGTTGGTCGATTTCACATTTTATGTTATCTACCATGTCTACAGAAGGTGTGAATTATCCTTCATGCATACATCACTTTAGATCTGAAATCGACCAAGTAATAATGACACACGGGCAATTCTAAAACAACATCTTTTGCACAGAGTTCAATGGGATTTGAAAAGTAAAGTGGCAGTTGAAACTCTAGTGATAACACTTTTACAATGCATCATGGGGCTTCCTTAAATCATCCTCTGGTTGAAACTCTAGTGATAACACTTTTACAGTGCATGATGGGGCTTCCTTAAATCATCCTCTGGGCTGGTACGTTCAATCTCAGCCCATTCAGTCTAAACGCAGGACAACCGATCTTTTGTTCTGCTTAGTCGCGCTAAAAGTCGATCGATACATGTTAAAATCCACACAATTCCGAGATACACCTTTTTGCTATGAAATTTATTTTCTCGGTCAAATATAAAGCAAATTTTTTTTTTCTTCAGTAATGTCAAATAAAAACATAGTGCTTGGATGAACATTTTTTTAAAAAATCCCGGTGTTAAAATTAAGCATCAAATTGTGTCTTTTAGTGTGATATTTTTGATTCTTATAGGCCTTTAGTTCGCCCGTGAGCTTTTTACAGAATTCATTTTTTAGTGTCTCAAACTAATATAGTTTGCTAAAGAAAGATATTTCCCACCTCTGTAAAGCACATCGTGTGGGTCTATATATTATAGTTTTGTCAGAATTTCCGTTTTTATTTTACCCTTTTCCCTTCATGCTCCGAAAATGTCAAACTTAGTACTTTACCTCGAGAGCAACCAGCAGAAATAATCGATATTTCAATTGTTGTCAACCCAGGTCCCTTTTCCATTGAAAACCAGGATTGCCTGACCAGCGATTTGGTAGCCCAAATCCCCAATTCTGGTAAATGAGGTGGATTTTGGAAATTTGCTCCCGTGATAGCCTGCAATTTCAATTTATAGGGGCTATGGATTCCATGATTATGAAAACCATTTTGTCTGTTTGTTTGTTTGTTTATTTATTTATTTACCTAGGATGAGGTCCATGGGAAAATCCACTGTCCAAACCTAGAAAAATTCGCGTGTTATTTAATAGAGGGGATTTTAATTTTCTGTCCCTCCTATCTCCAGGTGAATTTTGAATGACCCCCACCCCCATCGCGGGTTGGCATTTTCATTACACCCTTCAGACTTGCGTTCGGGTTTGTGTAGGCCTATTTGTCATAATTTAGCGCTATAGGACCTACTTTCTAAATGTATAGCTATAGCCGTGCTATATAAATATTATAAGGTACCGGTATGTAATATTATGTAGGCCTATGGGGGTGGGGTGGGTACTCAACACATTTTAACCATGACTTACAATGCAAGGCTCATTGTTACCATAAATGATTTTTCCTTTAGGTCATTATAATAGGTTGTTATAAACTTCCGTGTTTAACCTTGTATTGTTTTGGCTGCTTCATTATGACTTTCGGTGGGTTTAAGCAATTTCAAACAAACACAAACAAAAGGCACTCAACACATTTTAACCATGACTTACAATGCAAGGCTCATTGTTACCATAAATGATTTTTCCTTTAGGTCATTATAATAGGTTGTTATAAACTTCCGTGTTTAACCTTGTATTGCTTTGGCTGCTTCATTATGACTTTCGGTGGGTTTAAGCAATTTCAAACAAACACAAACAAAAGGCACTATACCGAAACACTAGGTAATTTCTTTGCTATATTGAAGTTCTGGCAAAACTGTATCCAGGCCGGGCACCCAGAGATATCGATCCACAATGCTAGTATTTCACGCGTGGATTTGAAATTTTTTCACCTGGTAGTCAAAAATTATGGAATCAAAACGGAAATTCTGACAAAACTATCATGCATACATCACTTTAGATCTGAAATCGACCAAGTAATAATGACACACGGGCAATTCTAAAACAACATCTTTTGCACAGAGTTCAATGGGATTTGAAAAGTAAAGTGGCAGTTGAAACTCTAGTGATAACACTTTTACAATGCATCATGGGGCTTCCTTAAATCATCCTCTGGTTGAAACTCTAGTGATAACACTTTTACAGTGCATGATGGGGCTTCCTTAAATCATCCTCTGGGCTGGTACGTTCAATCTCAGCCCATTCAGTCTAAACGCAGGACAACCGATCTTTTGTTCTGCTTAGTCGCGCTAAAAGTCGATCGATACATGTTAAAATCCACACAATTCCGAGATACACCTTTTTGCTATGAAATTTATTTTCTCGGTCAAATATAAAGCAAATTTTTTTTTTTTTTCAGTAATGTCAAATAAAAACATAGTGCTTGGATGAACATTTTTTTTTAAATCCCGGTGTTAAAATTAAGCATCAAATTGTGTCTTTTAGTGTGATATGTTTGATTTTTATAGGCCTTTAGTTCGCCCGTGAGCTTTTTACAGAATTCATTTTTTAGTGTCTCAAACTAATATAGTTTGCTAAAGAAAGATATTTCCCACCTCTGTAAAGCACATCGTGTGGGTCTATATATTATAGTTTTGTCAGAATTTCCGTTTTTATTTTACCCTTTTCCCCTTCATGCTCCGAAAATGTCAAACTTAGTACTTTACCTCGAGAGCAACCAGCAGAAATAATCGATATTTCAATTGTTGTCAACCCAGGTCCCTTTTCCATTGAAAACCAGGATTGCCTGACCAGCGATTTGGTAGCCCAAATCCCCAATTCTGGTAAATGAGGTGGATTTTGGAAATTTGCTCCCGTGATAGCCTGCAATTTCAATTTAGAGGGGCTATGGATTCCATGATTATGAAAACCATTTTGTCTGTTTGTTTGTTTGTTTATTTATTTACCTAGGATGAGGTCCATGGGAAAATCCACTGTCCAAACCTAGAAAAATTCGCGTGTTATTAGAGGGGATTTTAATTTTCTGTCCCTCCTATCTCCAGGTGAATTTTGAATGACCCCCCCATCGCGGGTTGGCATTTTCATTACACCCTTCAGACTTGCGTTCGGGTTTGTGTAGGCCTATTTGTCATAATTTAGCGCTATAGGACCTACTTTCTAAATGTATAGCTATAGCCGTGCTATATAAATATTATAAGGTACCGGTATGTAATATTATTATGTAGGCCTATGGGGGTGGGGTGGGTACTCAACACATTTTAACCATGACTTACAATGCAAGGCTCATTGTTACCATAAATGATTTTTCCTTTAGGTCATTATAATAGGTTGTTATAAACTTCCGTGTTTAACCTTGTATTGTTTTGGCTGCTTCATTATGACTTTCGGTGGGTTTAAGCAATTTCAAACAAACACAAACAAAAGGCACTATACCGAAACACTAGGTAATTTCTTTGCTATATTGAAGTTCTGGCAAAACTGTATCCAGGCCGGGCACCCAGAGATATCGATCCACAATGCTAGTATTTCACGCGTGGATTTGAATTTTTTCAGCTGGTAGTCAAAAATTATGGAATCAAAACGGAAATTCTGACAAAACTATCATGCATACATCACTTTAGATCTGAAATCGACCAAGTAATAATGACACACGGGCAATTCTAAAACAACATCTTTTGCACAGAGTTCAATGGGATTTGAAAAGTAAAGTGGCAGTTGAAACTCTAGTGATAACACTTTTACAATGCATCATGGGGCTTCCTTAAATCATCCTCTGGTTGAAACTCTAGTGATAACACTTTTACAGTGCATGATGGGGCTTCCTTAAATCATCCTCTGGGCTGGTACGTTCAATCTTTGACAATTCAACAGGAAGGCCTGTTTCCATTGCTACATTCTTGATGTCTTATATTAAACGAAAGTACGATTGCCGGATTCCGAATGATATTGTTGATTGTAACACATAATAAGTTCTATGTTAAAGCTTTGTTTTACATTACCTAATTACAATTGGGTGAACAATGTGTTCGTATGTTTACTGCGCTCTGTACAAAATAGAAGAATAACATTACATAAAACCCTCCACCACTAAATACTTACAAATTAATACATGAAGAAAATAATATTTAAACTGGACTACTGCCTAACATTTTGTGTCTTGAGCTGTTTAAGGTGGTTATGCAGGCATTATAAAAGTGCTCTAAACAGATTAATTGAGTAGACCAAAGTACACTGATCAATATGCCTTTTCTTTGGAATCAATCGGACATAGGCCTACGGTTTTCAAAATACATAAATTTATATTTTCTTTGTATCGTATTGTCTTTATCAATAATCAATCAAGTCAATAAGCTAAAATGACTGGAGAAGCTCATTAACATATAATTTTGCCAATATTTTGCTAAAAATCCATGCATAAATGTTCGGGGTACTTTTATTTTGCATAAATTTGCCCTGAAACTTGGTCAAAGTGTTTCTAATATGTTTTAATGTATTATATAGTGAAGGCCAAGTTCAATAATAAACAACCTGTTTTACATCCGACTTATTCAAAACAAGGTGGAGGAAAGGGCATTTTATTTTTAGAGCAGAATCGTGAATACCCATAATTATAGTTATTCTAGCATACACTATGTCTGCACAAAAGAGGAGAAATCTTTTTATTTGTTATACTGACATATAGGACCCCCTTATTTATCTCAAAACATTCCTAAAGTGTTTCTAGTTTATTAGCAAGGCTATAGGAAGAATATTTGTTTTGTTAAAATAACTGACTTTCACAAAATACAAATTTAATTGAAGAAACCTCAACAAAGGAAACAAAGAAGACGTGAAACATGTTAATTTTGTTTATTTGGCCTAACTTAAGGGCTATATGTTTTACATCCTACAGCATTATCGTTGCTCAACAATGTAAAAACATTTTTGTAACATTCCTAAAACATTTTTGAAAACTTGGTACAAATCATTCTAAACAGAATGTTATTTTGGAGTTGCAAAAATATTTTGAAAAACATGTTTGTCCAAGTATTTACAATCACGTTTTTAAAATGTTTTCACGACCTTTATATAACGCGACATTTAAATGTTATTAAAATGTTTTACGTTCAACATTCCAAAAACATTTTTGAAAACGTTGTACAAATCATTCTAAACATAATGTTATTTTGGAGTTGAAATAATATTTTGAAAACGATGTTTGCCCCAAATATTTCGTTTTTATAAATATTTACAAATGAAGGTAAAATGTTTCTAGTAAATGGTTGAAATTTTAAACAGGGTCAGTCCATATCAAATCAACCAATTTCTGAAAATTCCCAGGTGACCCTCTCAGATTTTGATGAAATTCCATCAGAATATTCTTTTGTGGCCACAATGAACCCATACAAAAATTTGGCTTCATAGGCCATGTCGTTTTGAGAATTTTGGCCCGGACCCCCCCCTTTTTGGCACTCGCGAGTGTCATTGGTGATTTTACCAACTTTGGTGGCTCATAACTTCTTGTTCTGAACAGATATAAAGCTGCAATCTTGGATTCTAGCTAACCTTATGTCATATTTTCAGAATCTGGCTCTAAATTTCAGATATCTGCTTTCCTTTTTAAGTTATGAGCACCCAAAGTTGGTCATTTATTCAACCGCAAGTGTGATTTTGTCATTTTGGGGGTCCCCTGGTGTCAAAAATATGTGGTCATATGACTCAAATGTCATAGATACATTGTCTATAGGTACATATCTAAGCCCACAAGCAAGTTTGAGCAAATCAAACCATTAATGGAGGAATGGGCGGTATACGAAGTTGGGTTCGGGTGAAAATTTGCTCGAGACCCCCCTCTTTCAGACCAATGGTTGACCATGTTGACAGTTGAAACATGAATTGAAATTTACAGCCCTGAAACATACTTATGAGACCTAACCTAAAAAAAAAAATCAGCTTTGGTACTCAACTCCATCATAGTTAGATGGCAGCTTGAAAATAGGGTGGAAAACCTACTATTTCTTGTCTAAGGGTGTTGAATTCAGCAACCATGACAACAAAATCAGCAAAATTTGACCAAGTTTTTTCACAAGTGTCATATGAAATTTGTTCTGGGTGTGTTTTAGAGGCTAATAAACACATCTAGAGTGGTCTGTAAGGCCGAGTAAAAAAACAAACATGTTTCTCGTCCGCGCCCTCCTCATTTTTTGAAGATTTTTCAAATTTCTTTTTATTTTGTAAACTGTCAGTTATAACTTGTAGAAAAAGATGTTTCAGAAGTTGAAACTTATTTTACAGTTTTGTAAATGCATAATACATCATTTAAAAAGAGTTTTGTGATCAGTAGAGGGGTCTACCTCTCAAAACAATAAAATAAAAAGGGCCTCCTCCTTTTTCTCAGATATGATCTGTATGTCGAATACCCGAAACATGGTGCCAAATAGGCCTACAGGTATTTAGCGTCGTTTTCCAATAAAAAATAAAAAATAAAAAGCCCCTCATTCTCCTAATTTTTAAAAACCCGGACGAGAAACACGTTTTTATTTTTACTTGGCCTAATGTACGACCCAAAAATATGCACATATACTAAGTAAAATTTTGCATATTTTGTTGCCATGGTTGCCGAATTCAACACCCTTAAACAAGAAATAACAGGTTTTTCTCCCTATTTTCAAGAGCCATCTAACTATGATGGAGTTGAGTACCAAAGCTGAATTTTTGTTTCTAGGTAGGTCTCATAAGTATGTTTCAGATCTGTAAATTTCTATTCATGTTTGCTCCAAATATTTCGTTTTTATAAATATTTACAAATGAAGGTAAAATGTTTCTAGAAAATGGTTGAAATTTTAAATGTTTTTGCTTCCTAAGACTATGTATTTATTATCAATATCATGCCTTATACTCTGTTTGACCAAACTTCCTATTCAATCATGAGATGGAAATTTGTTTTTTAAGATGTATCCGGGAGTTGTATAACACTTTCAATTTTCATTTCATCACGCTCTAAAACAAACGATTTCTTATGTATTACTTTGTTTCGTGATGAAAATCGTGATGTTTTATTTCATCACTCACGAAAAATTGATTTTTATGTATTACTTTGTTTCGTGATGAAAACCGTGATGTTTTATTTCATCATCACGCTCTAAAACAAACGATTTCTTATGCATTATATTTGTTTTGTGATGAAAATCGTGATGTTTTATTTCATCACGCTCTAAACAATAATTATAGTTACATGCATTTTAAGAAAAAAATCTTATTAAAACAGTATGTTGTTTAGAAAAAATGTAGAAAGTGATGATGATGATGATGATGATGATGATGATGATGATGATGATGATGATGATGATGATGATAATGTCTCCAAAAGTGTCCCGGGTTTTTTTTCTTGCCCTAAATCGTGCGTATATCTATAAAATAAGGCACTTCAATAATCAATAATCAGTCCCGCGACGGTCTCCGCTAACTAGCTACTAACTTGGGTTATGGGCGCTGATTTTCATGTTCACTGTCACTTACTCATCAGCGAAGTACGACCCTTTGTCAATCACCTTCAGTACCCCATTTCGGCATACTATATAAGAAACTCATCATGATGATCGAACAGAGAGTACTTTAAATGTAGCTTGTACCGTTTTCGTGTGGCATTCTTCAGAAGTGAGCGGTCCGTTTACCAAAATTTTCGGTCAAATCTCCATTCAATTAACACGGGAGTTGGCTAGCTATGCCTTGCCCTCACTCACTATTTTACCAAAGTACCACATTTCTGAACATCTAACCTATAGCTGTAATTTTAGGTCATGTACTTTTAATATTGGCCGGTTAACCCTAACCCTACCACAATATAGGCCTACTGCCGGCCATTTTGAAAAAAGTCCACTGAACCAATGTAGATACATTTTATGCAAAAAACCCGGCAAAAAAGCTTTCCGGATTCGGTTTCAGCAGCCAAAATGGCTATAGAATCCACTCGTCTAATAAATGATTTGCAAAAATGCTATCATTTGCCCAGGTACGGTATTGTGCAAAATTTTACTAAACAGCAGAGTAAAATCTTTCCCTTACTCAACACCGGGTAATTTTACTCAATTCATGTGATGTTTGGTTTATAATGTGATTTTTGGTTTACATTGTGATATTTTGGTTTAAAATGTGATTTTTGATCAAAAAATTAGTTTTTGGTCTAAAATGTGCTTTTTGATCAATAATTTGATTTTTTTGTTGGTCAAAATTCAAAAATGTGACTTTTGGTCAAAATTAATGTGATTTTTGGGTTGGAAGGTGTTTTTGGTCAAAAATGTGATTTTTTTTTTTTTTTGTATGTATGATTTGTTTTCCTTTTCTAAAACATCTTGTTTTAAAATTGGGAAACAAATGATAATGACGTAGATATTCATTTGTTTTATACACATTACCCACCTAAAAAAATGCGGACAGTCCTATATTGCATAATATGTATTTCGATTGAACATCTGCATTTTGTACCATTCAAAGAACAGTAGTTTTAGCTAGTAGTAACTATACAGTTAATATTGATGAGAATTTCAATAATATGATATTGGAATTAAATTCATAGTCCCTCTTTAAAAATAAAATGTTATCAATTTCAGACAATTGAGTAGTTATTGATTTATTGATCAAATATTGGGTTTCCCTCATTTTTGACTGTAACTCCACAACTGTTGTCTGTGCTGAAATAAAATTTCCAGTGCAGTAGTTGTAGTCCTTGCCCCTGAAAAAATTACAAAGTGATAAAAAATCCTCACTTTTTTCCTCAAAAAATATTAATAAGAAACATACCAAATGAAAATATTACAAAGTGATAAAAATTTCGGGTTGGTACAATTTGTGACCCTAACTTCTCATACCCGACTTTTCAACCTAAAATTTTCAGCCAATATGGTACATATTTTCTAATGATTTAAGCAAAATATTTTTTTAATTCTCAAAAACCCAACTTAACTAAATAACAAAACTGATGCTAAACTTAAAATGTGTATCCATTATTTAAATTCAATCAATCCCGGAAATTAAGCATGTTATTAAAACCCTAAGCCACGATGGGTAGATTTGTTTTTGATTACCCAGATCAGCTATAATGCGTATAATAAAGGCTACTGCGTGGAGGTGAGGTTTATGACCAAGAAATGTAAATATTGACTTTCCCTCTGTGTGTGTCATCACATGAACAATTACGTAATCGTATTGACTTTTGTTGAACCATGGTTGAACTTGTTAAAAGGTCAGTGAACTCATCATCACTCCTGCCAGAGACCATTTTCTCGGGGGGGGTGCCCTGTGCAAGGCAACATGATTCAGCTTTGGCCCTTCAGATCTGTAACCTAACTTTTCCAAGCTGTCCCAAAAATCTCTTTTCCGTGAAAATTTGCTATCAATGCTAAAATGCGAAGGGGATACCGGAGCCAGGGCCAAAATTTCCACATCGCATCGTTCAACTAAAAAACATTAATTACCAGGACAAATGCGCGCGAAAAAATTGCAATGAACAAAATAATCATGTGCCATAAAATCGTGCCAAAGCCCACCCCTATAGCCAAAGTCATCCTTAAAGAACTAATATCACTTTCAAAACATACTGAATCTTCAATTATTAGGGGGGCTGAAAAATATGTAGGGGGGGTTATAAAATTTTGGAGTTCTGAATATAGGGGGATTCAAAAGTTTTGGGTGTATGAAGAGGAGGTTAAAAAGTTTTTGTGCACTTAGAGGGGGGCTGTAAAAACTTTAGCAACATTAGTCCTGAAGCAAAAAATAAAGAATAGCCTCCAATATTTTCGTAAATGTTCCAGTATTAAAAACCAAAACTAAAGTTCATTCCAGATAAGGGTATTTATTTGATACAGTTAACATAATTTAACTACGTCCACGCCTAAACGCAAAACCTGCTATTTTTGAACTACGTCTGCGCCGACTGCGCCGACATAAAAACCAAGACCTACGGTCCAAACACTGCATGTAGCAGCAAAACACCGTCAAACACTTCTGGTATCAAACACAAAACAACATACCATCCCAATTCAACTTCAACGGGGACAAATCCCCCTCCAACACTGCGTCCATGCCCCATTTATAAAATCACCCATTTTAATTACGACCACACCCAAAGCCCAAACATGCTAAATTTCGACTACGTCTGCGTCGACATTAAACCAGGACCTATACTTTGTCCAATTTACATGTACCAACAACAAATTCAAACACTATCAAACACAAAACAACATCTTGTAGGCCTACTCCTTCAACGCCATTGGGGACAAATCCCCCGCAATACTGCGTCCACGCTCCATTTTTAAAATCACCACTTTTAACTACGTCCACGCCCAAACGCAAAATCTGCCATTTTCAACTACGGCTGCGCCGACTGCGCCGACTTAAAAACCAAGACCTATGTCCAACATACTGTTCATGTACTGCCAGTCTGCCACCACATTCACACACAATTTAACATATTATACTAATTCAACATCATGGGCACAAATCCCCCAAACACTATGTCCCATTCATAAAATCACCAATGTTATCCACGTCCAAGCCCAAAGCCCAAACCTGTTAATTTTCAGCTACGTCTGCGCCGACTACGCCGACATAAAAACTAGACATAGAATTTGTCCTAGTAGGCCTATACATGTACCAACAACTAATTCAAATACAATCACACAAAAAAATACCACATCTTGAACTCCTTCAACGGTATAACGGGGACAAATCCCCCGCAATACTACGTCCACGCCCCATTTTTAAAAACCTGTCAATTTTCAACTACGTCTGCGCCGACTGCGCCTTGTTAAAAACCGACACCTAGGGCCTATAGGCCTACTCCCGAGTAGTACCAGCAAACATACTTCCTTTGTTTCATCTGCAACTTAAATAATGCATATACGCTGCATTGATCAACCCCCCAATTTAAACTGCGTCCACGTCAAACGCCAACTCTGTCGGTTTTTCGACTACGTCTGCGCCAACTGCGCCCACAAAAAAACCAAGACCTATACTTCGACTTATTGCAGTTTTTGATTTTGCAATTTATAACAAAATAGAATTCAAGAAAAGGTTAATTTAAGTTTTCATTCTAGGCATATGAATAAAAGAATAAAACAAATTGGGTGTTTTTAGTGTTTACTGTAAATCAAAAATAGACAGGAAAACGAACGAACGGTTAGTACCTGGATTGATTGGTAGCAATCAAACCAGGTACTAACCGTTCGTTCATTTTCCTATCTCTTTTTACTTAGAGTACCTGGTTTGGTAGCGACTCCTTTTCCATTCTTTCATCGTATACTGCTAGCTACCTACTGAATATAGAAATGTCGATCTCTTTTGCCACCGCTATGTACTGACGGTGCGTTACATTCTAATCTCACTGCGACGGTCTACTGAGGATTGCAATGTGAATCAAATTTTAATCTGCTGTGCATCACAGTCTGATCTAACTGCTATACTGAGTGAAGATAGCAATGTGCATAACATACTAATCTCACTGCTGTCGACTGAAGATAACAATGTGCATAATATTCTAATCTCACTGCTGTCTACTGAAGATAGCAATGTACATCAATCAAATCTCGCTACTGTCTACTGAAGATTACAAATTACAATACATTCTAATTTCAATATTGTCTACTGATGGCATCACAGTCTAATCTGACTGTTGTCTTCTGAATAATATATATATAGCAATATGCATCACATTTTAATCTTACTGACTCCTGTCTACTGAAGATAGCAATGTACATCAATCTAATCTCACTGCTGTCTACTGAAGATAGCAACGTACATCAATCAAATCTCGCTACTGTCTACTGAAGATTACAATGTACAATACATTCTAATTTCAATACTGTCTACTGATGGCATCACAGTCTAATCTGACTGTTGTCTACTGAATAATATAAATATTATATAGCAATATGCATCACATTTTAATCTTACTCACTCCTGTCTACTGAAGATAGCAATGTACATCAATCTAATCTCGCTACTGTCTACTGAAGATTACAATATACAATACATTCTAATTTCAATACTGTCTACTGATGGCATCACAGTCTAATCTCACTGTTGTCTACTGAAGATAGCAATATGCATCATATTCTAATCTCACTAGCTCTCACTGACTGCTGTCTACTGAAGATAGAAACGTGTGTCACATTCTAATTTCACTGCCTGCTAAAGATAGCAATGTGAATCACATTCTAATCTAACTGCAGTTTACTGAATATAGCAATGTACATCAGTTTAATCTCGCTGCTGTCTACTGAAGATTACAATATGCAATACATTCTAGTTTCACTACTGTCTACTGATGATAACAATGTGCATCACAGTCTGATCTTATTAATGTCTACTGAAGATAGCAATGTGCATAACATTCTAATCTCACTGCTGTTTACTGAAGATAACAATGTGTATGACAGTCTAATCTCACTATTGTCTAATCTCACTGACCGCTGTCTATTGAAGATAGCAATGTGCATCACATTCTAATCTCACTGACCACTGTCTACTGAAGATAACAATGTGTGTCACATTCTTATTTAACTGCTATCTGCAGAAGATAACAATATGCAATACATTCTAATCTCACTACTGTCTACTGAAGATAACGATGTGCATCACATCCTATTCTAACGGCTGTCTACTAAAGATAGTAATGTGCACTACATACTAATGTCACTGCTGTCTACTGTAGAATACAATATGCAATACATTCTAATTTTATTACTGTCTACTGAAGGTAGCAATGTGCATCATATTCTAATCTCACTGCTGTCTACACACTTAAAACTACGGGGTCAAAAAATGACCCAAACGGGGTCATTTTTGACCCCAGCATAGTTATCAACTAAACACCATACCACTAACGGGGTCATTTTGACCCCATTGGTCGGGGTCATTGCAATGACTACGTATTTGGGTCAAATAGTAACCCCATTGGGGTCAAAATATTACCACATTTCGGGGTCAAATGAAATGACCCCTTCAAAAGGGTTGCCTTATTGGGTTACTTAATGACCTCATTTCGGGGTCAAATGAAATGACCCATTTGAAAGGGTTGTTTTATAGGGTTACTCAATAACCACATTTAGGGGTTGTTTGGATTTTTTAGTAGGCCTATGGTCATGCTGGTCCCACCAGGACATAAGTGTGTTTCTGCACAGAGAAAGCATTACATAAACAGCAAACTGCAAAATGCATCTGTGTATCACACTCACACACAGTCAGTCATCGCCTATGACAGTTCACGTATTATAAGCTTACATGATATAAGCTTAACAACTGCAGCCAAGACACCAGCCACGACAGCATGAAATTGGAATGAATCTGCGTGCATAGACCCCGGCATAGACAAGGGTCTATGCATCCTTGCAGTCTCACTTTTCAACTAACTTTTCATATTCCATCATGCAGACAAGCACACACGACAATCCGCTGAGCTGCACAATCAGAACAAATATGGCGCTGATGTGACCACGTGAGCCGATGCACACCGTGTGTACAAATAGTTCCGAAATGCAAGTCATTATAAAGTTGACAAATTGGGTAACTTCGGTCAAAAAATGAGTTTTATTTATTAATCAACAAACATTAATTGCAGCTCATGTTTAAACTCATTTATGAATTGAGATTTTCAAAGCGGAAGATTGAAACTGATATCAATGCGCGACGGTATCGGCAAAATGACCACTAAGTTTTTGACCACGTTCGTCGTGGCTAAAATGACCTCGTGAATGTGGTCAAATTAAAACAGTACAACCCCCTTGAAGGGTCAAAACAACCCCAAACGTGGTCAATTCAAAATGACCACGGAAAATATAACCCCGTAGTTTTTAGTGTGTACTGAAGATAGCAATGTACATCAATCAAATCTCGCTAATGTCTACTGAAGATTACAATGTACAATACATTCTAATTTCAATACTGTCTACTGATGGCATCACAGTCTAATCTCACTGTTGTCTACTGAATATAGCAATATGCATCACATTTTAATCTCACTGACTGCTATCTACTGAAGATACCAATGTACATCAATCAAATCTCGCTACTGTCTACTGAAGATTGCAATATCATGATATACAATACATTCTAATTTCAATACTGTCTACTGATGGCATCACAGTCTAATCTCACTGTTGTCTACTGAATATAGCAATATGCAGCACATTTTAATCTCACTGACTGCTGTCTACTGAAGATACCAATGTACATCAATCAAATCTCGCTACTGTCTACTGAAGATTGCAATATCATGATATACAATACATTCTAATTTCAATACTTTCTACTGATGGCATCACAGTCTAATCTCACTGCTGTTTTATAGCAATATGCATCAATAGGCACTTCAAATATTCTAACATAATGTTTTAAACAAGGTTTTTAAAATGTTTTTGTAGAATATATCTTGCAAACATATTTTGCAAATATTTTGTATTCATTCACATGTTAAACAAAATGAATGAATGAATGAATGAATGAATGAATGAATGAATGAATGAATTTAGTGTTGACAAAATATTTGCAAAATATGTTTGCAAAATATATTCTACAATAACATTTTGACAACATTTTAAAAATCTTTATTAAAATCATACTAAACGTTTTCATGACCTTTAAATAAACGTACATTTAATGTTATTAAGATTTAAGGTTTAACCAAAACTAAAACCCAATGTGTAACCTGTTTAAAAAATATTTGCTGGAAAGCTACGGTATATGCCTAACTACGAACTTATGATGCCAAAAGATGGCAAAGGTTGTGAGCTAAATTTCCGGATTAATTACCAAACATTTTTATGTCTTTAATAATATGTTTTATTTCCAGTGCTTTATATGTTTTTATATTGTATTTCTCCGCCCTGGATGATCTTTTATACGATCTGTCCTGGGTTTTATTGTATTCCTTTCACATTAGAGAATGAATTTGGAGAAAATCTTCAGATAATTACAAACACTCGCTGAGCAGCAAGACTAAGCTTTTAATCCGATAAGCTGATTATTTATTTGTTTTCATGAATTGGAAGACATTCTTTAATGTATTATTGAGCTCTATCATCTGAAATTACTGGAGCGTAAGCCACCCAGGCTGGTGGCTCAGCATAGTATATATCTACCAAAAAACGTTTCAAAACGTAAAAAGCGGCCAAAGTTTAAAAAATCTTTCCTGTGTGGCTTTTCACCCTTTTTTAAACTTGGTCCCATTTAGTAAAGTAGTAATAACATGAAGAATGAGTCCTAATTTTTACATGCAACCATTATCAAAAACATTTCAAGGTTTATGTTTTATTATATTGCGTGATCATAAAGAGTAGTAGAGTATTATATATACTTAGCAAATTGACTGTGTGTCAACCTGCTACATATAGGCCCTACATCTGTACATAAGGCGCAGAATCGCACATGACGATGAAGAATTAAACAAAGTGAGTATTTGCTACAAAATACATTATAACGTCTATACGGAAAAAAACTTCAATTACGCACGAACATTAATTCATTTGCTCTACAAAATAAACACTGACAACTAAGAAAACCAACAAGTAGCCTATAGATGACTTCGTATGGGTCTTTAGAAACTTTCATAAATGGGACCAAGTTTAAAAAAGGGTGAAAAGCCACACAGGAAAGATTTTTTAAACTTTGGCCGCTTTTTACGTTTTGAAACGTTTTTTTGGCAGATATTAATTCTTTTTTGAGGTAAAAAATATTGCGCGCTAAGTGGTTCTTTGTAGCCATGCGAGGTGAACTAGTTGGATATCCATATTTCGCGGTTAATGGTGCTTTGTAGCCCTGCGGGCAAACTAGTTGGATATCCATATTTCGGGGTGAGTGGTTTTTGAAGCTCCGAGGGCAAACTAGTTGGATATCCATATTTCGCGGTTAGCGGTTCTTTGTAGCCCTGCGGGGCAAACTAGTTGGATATCCATATTTCGCGGTTAGTGGTTTTAACGACCCGTAACCACCCCAATCAGCTGCATACCGCATCCAGCTATTTTATTTATCAAAATACTAGTTTTTTAATGCTATGGGGTTAACAGAATTATTCAAAAAATTAATAGCTGAACCCAATAGTTCAGCCAAGGACTGGAAACGACATATTGATGACTTTATATAGAGTGTATTCAATAAACCCAAGGCGGAACGAGAGTTGCTAAGTAACCGCTATCCGAACCATAAACACACATGCATGATCAGACAACGAGTATTCAATTTCCTCATAGCATCCCACGTTGTTCACACGTCAGTCGAATTTGGCGGTGTTGGTTTGTTAGCCCTCCAAGTTATAACATCGTTCACTTTGTGTTGAACATTGTATGTGAGCCTCGCTGTAATAACATAAAGATCAGTCTGATCATGGAAGTAAGATACATGGAAGCTGGTCGATCCAACACCTATTGAATTATTTACGTAACATTCTATAGAGGGTACGTATCAAGCTATTGTGATAACAATGTAGTCAGCGTGTCTTTGATGTGGATCATACTTGCCGCCTTTATTGCCAGTTCGTTTTTACAGGTTTATTATTATGAGCAAAAATCGTGTTTTTTCTTGATTATGTTTCAAGTATGTTGTTTATATTCGGAAAAAATGACAGGGATGTTAGATTTGTAATCCATATTTACAGAAATTCAATCAAAATATCAAGTTCAACCCTATACTTACAGATTTTCTTAATTTCAAAATATTGGAAATCATGCATTTACTTCTAAACCGCTAATTAGCCGTACAATTTGATATGCGCACTTGGCACATGCGTTGCATTATAAAATTAATCCGCATCTATTTGTGTGCCTGGGGCTGCCCGAAATTGCTGTTGACCAGAATGTTCCAGGGTCGGGTATTATTTTTACATTCTGCGTAAAATAAATTGTATTTCATTTCATTTTCTGTTTTAAAACTGCTATCTGAGAGTCTAGCATATATATATACATTTAATCGGTAGGTTTTTACATAATTACATACATTTAATAAAATTGTATAAATTGATAGCATTCTCATCATTACGTAGGAATTTTATAAAATTTGTTTGTGTTCATAAAACTAGTCATGCACTGCGGTAATATAACACAGCCCGTTGTCAGGACTTAGTACACGACCTCGTATTGCTATTGATTTTTAAGCGGGAACTTTGATTTTAGACATGGTACACGTTGACCATGCGTTGACTCAATTGTTCCCTTTCCACCTGTACTTCTTTTGTTCAGTATCGCGGCAAGTATGATACTCACTTTGATGTAGTATTTGACCAGCTTCCATGTCTCTTACTTCCATGGTCTGATCAGTGTGATATCACAGAGCAGACCCTTGAGAGGGCACTTGGCTCATTTGCATGGCAGTCGGACTCTCCATTGTATTTGATCATTTGTGTATGGAGTGCAATGGCGACCCGTCATTGTATTTGTTCATGTGTGTATGGAGAGCCACTCTTGGAGCCCATGGGACTTAGGCTAGGTCCTCAGGTAGAGTCAGACGCTGTATGTACTAGAAACGCCCATTCTTGATTCTGCGTTCATTCAATGTTAGCATTAAATTTGTATTGCCCGGCGGCCCCGCGTAATGGAAAAACCTGATTTTGTTACATAAAAAGAAATGAAAATTAAAAAGGCAAGGTTCCACCTGAGTACATATTAAATGGGTGTAGAATTTTTTTTTCAAATATATATATGAATTTAGACAAACATACGGGATATAATGAACCTTTGACATGACGCCATGATGACATGATTTTATTAGTCGTTTTAAATATCACCTATAGAGGAATCCAAATACACGCATTCCTACACCTGACTAGCAGCCTTTAGTTGGTTCCCCGTCGGCTACAATGCACTCAAAATGTGAAATGATTCGGCCTTGGCGGAAATTTAAAACTGCATTCCATCACCCGTTTTACACCTTCCGCGAAAACACAGGTAGACAAAAGAAGTTTACAACACAATACTGTTCCAACAGTTGTGCAAATAAAACCCGCCTTACACCTAGAGAAGGTCGAGGAGGGTTAATAGAATAATACAATAGAGATAATTCCGCAGGTAATCCCGTCGCATCTATTCATAGATGTACAAATGGATGAACAAAAGGACTATGTACGGATAGATGCGACAGGATTACCTCTATTGTATATTATTATTCTATTAACCCTCCTCGTCTTTGCATCTTCTCTAGGTGTTAGGCGGCTTTATTTGCACAATCGAAGTGCTCAAAACCCCAGGTTGGTACTAGCGGGAAACCAAAGATGGCCGACCAAATCCTGACCATGACTTGGCTCGTTGGATTCGTCTATATCGTGTATCATAATACCAGTATTTGTAATTTTATATTATATAGAACTAATATTTTGCATCATAAATGCGCAGTTCATATGCACAGATGATTACTAATCTTCACGACTTCAAAATAACATGTTACAAAGCAGGTAATAGGTGCTGGCCTTGTCCTATTGTACTTGTTCATTTGTGTATGGAGAGCTCACTGACCTGTTAATAGAGGTCAATGGAATAGCTTCTTTATGGGACACCTCTCCATCGGTTTCAGGGCGCAGTTCATTGAACTCAGCGGGATTCTATTGCAAGTGCTTTTATATTATTACAAAACGGATCGTGGTTATTGCCTTGACAAACCTAATAAATAATTCATACCAGGGATGAATAAATCCCGAGGTTCTAACATTGCATTGGTCGCAAACCATCGGGATTCGATACAAGTTTGCGTTGTAAATGAATGCGTGAATAAGAGTGTCATCCCCTTGGCGCGATATTTGATTTCTGAATATACTCAAGTTGCCGTTGAAAATGCCTAAAATCATCAAGATATTGCAATACTGTCTAAAGTGATGTAAAATTGTGGCAAATTTGTATGATTTATCGCACATAATTTCTGCGTAGCGTGGAGAATCATTTACATAGGATTTTGGAGAAAAAATGTGATAATTTTAGGGAAATATAGATGGGCGGAAGAAACAAATAAAACATTTTCCTGGAATGTGTAGACCATACTCTTTCTGTTCCTATTGATTTCTATACTGAAATAATTCTTAAAATGAAGTTGTTGGATGATTTTAGTTGGCATTTCTAGAACGTAAACATGTAGGCAGATAGTAGAGAGGGCACTCTATTCACGAGATTTCTTTTCCAACGCCAAAATAGCACGAACTTTGGTGGTTTGCGAGTGAAGAGTGTCCGCACTATCGATGGACTACGTAACTGTTCAATAGGTTTTTGTAAATGAGCTAGTGTTAGTGGGTAAGCTGTACATCTCTTTTGCATTGTTAAGACAACCACGCTAGGTTTTCGATCAACGTACTATGCGTGTTTGGTCAAGCGAGGATAATTTGTAAAGCAGCAAGTAATGGTGAGGATGTTGCCCTTTTTAACTACTTCTGACTTTTGATTTAGCCCAAAATGAATCAATAAAATCGCGTATAAGATATTTGTGGGGATATTTGGGCGCTATTACAACAATTTAAATAAATGGGCACTTCTGGGTTGGATATATTATAGACTCTATAGAATTTAAGTATGATATATTTTCGATGGTAAATATATTTTCACTTTCAAAGTTTGTAGTTTTCATAATTGCAATTTCTTAATATTATATAAAAGGTGAGAATAAGACTATAAATGTAAGAGTATGGGATAATGTTGATTGTTAATAAATGCGAAACGCCGGCGGTAGACATCAGCAATATCAGGGATTGCCGCGATTCTTGCAGTAGCTTTTATGAATAGAATACAATAGTGGATACAATAGCGGATACAATAGCGGAACAATAGAGCTCTCTTACGGGCAAATAAACCTCGTCGCGTTTTGCTAAATTTCACTTCTTCTTTTTCATGAACTAACCGTTATTTTTTTAAACTTGTGGCAAAACTTCGACCGAAGTTTTTAATAAACAGAAGGTTTTCTCCAAATTCATTACCTAATGTTATTGTTCATTTGTTTTATATCATATGTATTTTGATAATAAAGTGACATGATCTCCGTAGAAAAGACATCTAAATAGAAAATCAAGTTGACTACGTTTTAAAAGATGTTTAATCTGGTATAATTATATTACTGAAAAGCCTGAACAATGATAATTAAACATTGTCGCAGTATTTATTCAGTGAATTCAGCCTTCCAGTGTGTTTCATATCCATCTTCAACGGGCTTCAGAATAGAGAGGATTCTGAAAAATACAAATACAATACAACTCGTTAAGTAAAAATTACCCCCCAAATGACCTTTGACAAAATGACCCCTAAACTTTGACCTTTTGGGTCATAAATGTTTTTAACATGTTTAGAATGTTGTACGAATCATGCCTGTTGCATTTGAGCTCGATTGGACCAATTTTAAAATTTGACCTTTGACCCCTAAACTTAGACCTTTGGGGTCGTAAATATTTTCTAACATGTTTAGGATGTAATAAGGATCATTTCTGTGCAAGTGGCATCAACATACTATGTAGCAGATATGGATTTTTGAAGATTTTTTAATTTTATATTTAAATGCATATGTGCAAGTGACATCATCGTAGGCCCTACTATGTAATTTGTGGCAGAAACAGCATTTTAAAGATATTTCGTTTTAAACCGGAAATGACCCCTTAATGACCATTGACCCCTAATCTGTGAACACCCTGTAGACACTGGTTCCAGCCCATGCATATGTGCTTTGGAACCCCAAAGGTCAAAGTTTAGGGGTCAAAGGTCAAATTTTAAAAATTGGTCCCATCAAGCTCAAATTGGAAAGGAGTGATCCTTATGATATTCTAAACATGATCAAGATGTTTATGACCCCATAGGTCAAAGTTTAATAGTCAAAGGTCAAATTTTGAAATTGGCGCAATCGAGCTAAAATTGGAAAGGTATGATCCTTATGACATTTTAAACATATTACAAATCGGTTTATGACCATTAAGGTCAAAGTTTAGTGGTCATTTCGTCAAAGGTCAGTAAGGTCTGCTTAACGGCTACGGTTAGGTTCAGATCTAGGCCTATAGCTACCGGTTGTAGTTCTTTCTTTCTTTCTTTCTTTCTTCTGGCAACAAATTTCAAAATGCTTCTTCTCTTACATGTTACATCCAACCGTGACGAAATGCACAGCTAGGTAAGAAAGATCGAGTTTGATTTAAAGACCTAGGTAGGGGGTGGGTGAGGATTTGTGTTAAGACCACAAATATATAATGAGCCATCAAATCAAAATGCGAAATCCTTCTCCCATTCAACATCTAGATAAAAAGCAAGTGATGTCATCTGCGCTCTTTTAATTTGATTTATAAAATGTCCGGTCCTGACCAAAGTGACTTACTTGGACACACTAATGTTCTTGTTGTCTTCGTCAAAATAATTCACGACAGCAATGGCTTGTATGTAACCAGTTGACAGCAGTTCAACATCATGCTTTACTACCTCCGCGCTACAATACCCGGAATCAAAAATATCTTGATATGCTTCTCGCACAGCTAATACATAACAAAAAATAGGCAGTAATAATATAATAATGATGAGAAGAAGAAGAAGATGAACATGGAAAAGAAGAAGAAGAAGAAGAAGCAGAAGAAGAAGAGGATGAAGAAGAAAGAGAGACAGACAGACAGACAGACAGACAGTCAGTCAGAAAGAAAGACAGACAGACAGACACACAGACACACCGACAGACAATATTTAGGGTCATCCGGCATCATTGTACCAAGCATATGTACACCGAGTAGTTCTTGAGCTAGAGCCATTTAACATTTTACATAAGGTTTCTAAACCTTTGATATCTGGGGTCGAGACTACCGCAGAATATTCCTCGGGATTATGGGCCATCTTTATACCAATTATAGCCCCAAGACAACAGAGAAGAAGGAGGAGAAAAAGACGGAGAAGAAGGACGAGAAGAATAAATAGCATAAGCAGAATATCTACGCCCCGTTACACTGCACGGTCATAGATATAGAAGGTGCAGGTGTGTAATGAATAATGATGTTGGTCGATTATTACTTCTTACTTAGTTTGTTTGATTGGTTGGTTGGTTTCTTGCTTGCTTGCTTCCTTGCTTCCTTGCTAGCTTCTGCATATTTCGTTGAGTTGATTGACATCAGTTCCAGGTGCAATCTTATAATATCGTTATAATTTTAGAGTGCAAAAGGAAACTGATGAGCTTTTCAGATTCGTTTCTAAATTGCATGTTTTGGTGTTTTATTTTTACTTTTTTTACTTAGATTTAGCCGAGTACGTACTGGGCAACATAAACAACACCATATAACCAGTAGCGTACGTACCGTGGCCGCTCTTACCCCGGGGGCTGTAGGAAATTCAATTTTGCCGCCCCTTCCTCAACAGTCCGAAAAGGTTGACCCAATTTTTTTTCAGTCGTTTCAAAAAGTGAAGAGCAAAAAAAAAAAAAAAAAAAAAAGGGGATTATAAGCGCTAGCGCCCTAAAAGCAACACAATTTGATGTATAGTACAATGTTTCCAAAAAAATTTATACTTGTCAGAATTTTTCCGCCCTTTTTCTTTACTAATTCTTTTTGCCGCCCTTCTTCTTCCACCGCCCCTTCGTTTGCCGCCCCTTCTGCTTCCGCCGCCCCTTCGTTTTGGCCGCCCCTGCTTTAACCCCGGGGGCTGGCGCCCCTAAAGCCCCCCCCCCAAAAAAAATACTCGCATGATAACCATGATAACACTTACCCTCTCTACCTCGTAGGATCCCTTTGTCTTGATGCAGTGACACGCAATCATCTGTGTATTTCTTTGCAATCGATGCAGCATCATGAAGCTCAAAGAGCTCTTCATATTCCCTTATCCCTTCTTCAACAAACAGCTTGTTATCTTCCTTGCCATTAGGCAGCGTTCCGCCTTCAAACCAGTGATTACCTATATTCATACCAAGGAGGTAGAATCAAAGATTACGCCTACTGACTCCGCCATGTTTGCGTGTCGCTCAGGGAGGCCAATGTAATGTGTTTTCTACTGCTAATAGCATACATGTAGTCTCGGCATGTAGTATGCTATTAGCAGTAGATAGTTGATGAAGTATTGTGTTATCTGCAGGAGAAAGAGGATGCAGCAGTGCGCTATCAACAGTAGATAGTGGATGACGTAGTGCGCTATCAGCAGTAGATAGTGAATGAAGTAGTGTGCTATCAGCAGTAGAAAGTGAATGAAGCAATGTGCTATCAGCAGTAGATAGTGGGTGAAGTAGAGTGCTATCAGCAGTAGATAGTGGATGACGTAGTGTGCAATCAGCAGTAGAAAGTGGATGAAGTAGTGTGTTATCAGCAGTAGATAGTAAATGAAATAGTGTGCTATCAGCATTAGATAGTGAATGAAGTAGTATACTATCAGCAGTAGATAGTGGACGAAGAAGTGTGCTATTAGCAGTAGTTAGTTAATGAAGTAGTGTGCTATCAGCAGTAGATAGTGGATGACGTAGTGTGCTATCAGTAGTAGAAAGTGAATGAAGCAATGTGCTATCAGCAGTAGATAGTGGGTGAAGTAGAGTGCTATCAGCAGTAGATAGTGGATGACGTAGTGTGCAATCAGCAGTAGAAAGTGGATGAAGTAGTGTGTTATCAGCAGTAGATAGTAAATGAAATAGTGTGTTATCAGCATTAGATAGTGAATGAAGTAGTGTACTATCAGCAGTAGATAGTGGACGAAGAAGTATGCTATTAGCAGTAGTTAGTTAATGAAGTAGTGTGCTATCAGCAGTAGATAGTGGATGACGTAGTGTGCTATCAGCAGTAGAAAGTGAATGAAGCAATGTGCTATCAGCAGTAGAGAGTGGGTGAAGTAGAGTGCTATCAGCAGTAGATAGTGGATGACGTAGTGTGCTATCAGCAGTAGAAAGTGGATGAAGTCGTGTGTTATCAGCAGTAGATAGTAATGAAATAGTGTGCTATCAGCATTAGATAGTGAATGAAGTAGTGTACTATCAATGAAGTAGTGTACTATCAGCAGTAGATAGTGGACGAAGAAGTGTGCTATTAGCAGTAGTTAGTTAATGAAGTAGTGTGCTATCAGCAGTAGATAGTGGATGAAGTAGAGTGTTATTAGCAGTAGATAGAGGATGAAGTAGAGTGCTATCAGAGGTAGATAGTGGATGAAGTAGTGTGCTATCAGCAGTAGATAGTGGATGAAGTAGTGTGCTGTCAGCAGTAGATAGTGGATGAAGTAGAGTGTTATCAGCAGTAGATAGTGGATGAAGTAGTGCGTTGTCAGCAGTAGATATGTGGATGAAGTAGAGTGTTATCAGCAGTAGATAGTGGATGAAGTAGAGTGCTGCCAGCAGTAGATAGTGGACGAAGTAGTGTGGATGGGGTTGGAAAAAAATCTAGTTTATGGTATACAAATTGCGTGAAGCGAGCGATGAAATATTGTGCAAAAGTGGAATAAATTCGCGCGTAGTGTCAAAAAGAAATCTTCGCGACTGATAGATACAGAGGGATTGCGAAATGGTGTTTATCTTATTTTCATGCATTGACAATCTAATTAGCGACAATGCATTCGATTTGAAACAATGGTTATAACCACGTATACTCACATTGAATCCCTATCTGTAACACTTTTTAAACACATTTTAAACACGTTAGTATTGAGCCAAATTTTGATTTTGATTTTATCTACATGTACCTTTTCAGAAAAATTTGCATCTAAACGCATCCTATGGGAGTGTTCACAAATACTTTGGTGGGGGGTGTAGAAAATATGGGGGATCCAAAACATTTTGGGTCCTAAAAAGGGGGGATCAAAATAAAAATTAGTCCTTAATACGGGGATCAAAAAAATTCAGAATTGATTAATTTTGAATATCTATTAGACCTTTATAGAGTTTTTTGAGTACTCAGCCAAGTAGTATGCTAACGCCCACCCCATTCAAATCATCCTATTTTATGTAGTTGTTATTATCTTCTTGTTTCAGTCATAGTAATTCGATGAAGTTGATATTGTTTTATTGTTTTAAATACATGTACTTTCATTTAATTGTTTTTATCTTGAATTAGTTTAGTTGAATTAATAAATCATTTGGTGAAGCAAATATTTTTAAACTGTTTAAAATACTGGTACCTATAAGCGCAAAATATAAACAGAAAGAAAAGAGAACATAAAATTCAAAGCCGTTTAAAAATCTATATCATATGGACCCATATTAGCAATTCTACGATAATGGATTTAATATAATTTTTATTATATTACTTCTGATACCTCTAATAAAGGGCGTTAGGTGCGGGATTGTAGTATTTTGTTATAGATAATTTTGATATGTTTTTAAAATATATCTGATAATTCAGACATTATCTAAATTATCCGTCCATTAGGGCTATATAGCAGACATTTGTGATATTTGGATATTAGGGATTAGATCTTTTTACATGATAAGTGATGGATAATAAGACGTAATAAAATATTTTATCCAAAATATGAGATAATTTAGATATTATCCAAAATATGAGATAATTTAGATATTATCCGAAGTATCAGATAATTTAGATAATCTAAAATATACGATATCTCAAATATGTATGATATTTAGATTTAAACTTATAATTTTCGTGCGGTTTCCAATCCAAAGACGACTGGCTGATTACAGCAAATGAGTTGGTGTTATCCAATCCTGCACGCTTGTTCAACTTCAGTGTTCCTATGAGAACATTATTGGCAGCTTTGAATAGCGGTTATCCGTGTTCTATAAGTTGCATATCCTATCAGCGACTGCTATAGAGTGTATGCAATAAACCAACCGGAACGATATAACAATTGAGATGGCAGCCATGTTGGAGGACAGTTCTAAAATAGCTTAAGATGACAGAGGGACAGGTCTCTAGATCGATTCCACATCCATTCATACCTATCACCTGTTTTAATGTATTATCATGCGATTTGCCCCGTGGCACCTTATGGAGGACAGAATTTTATTTAAATGAGGATGACTCTGTCATGAGTGACGTCGTATTGCATACCCTCTATACCTTGTTTAGGACTTTCAAAAGAAGTACCTGCATGTGCAACCATGACTGCTTCAAAATAGCCAGCCAAAGCCATGCAGGTAACTTCGAGGTCGTGCATTGAAAAAACAGAGACCAAAAATTGAAAAGAAAGAATAGGGCCTATACATATTCTTACCTTGTTTCCTGTACTTCGCATTGACATTGCAAGATGTCAAGATTCCAGCCGAAATTATTAGGGCAAATAGTGTGATCTTCATAATAAACAAGTATTGTTCTTGACTGATTGGGAAAAGTATACACTAATGATGATTGTACAGATGCTTGCCGTCAATGAAAGGTTTATTTATAACTGTGTGCAATGGACAGATGGTGCACCCGAGTATAAATTCATCATCTCTTGCCGAGTATAAATTCATCATCTCTTGTCAAGGCGAATGGAATCCAATAAACTAAAATTACTATTATTTTCTTTGATCTTTGCGAATTAATGTGAATTAGAGACGGATTTGCGTTCGTCTTGACGTAATCAAGATTAACGTAATTTCTGGCGTAGTTTCAAATTGAATACCTGAGTGGAAGAAGGGCCCAACTCCAATTTTTTACAAAAATGAGTTAGACCCAGCATTTTATTGCCAGCATATTTCTTCTTCCTTGTGTGTGAAAGATGAGCCAAAATCAACTCTCCAAATAGTCTTTCAAGTACACTTAATCATGAGTTTTCATGGAAGAAAGGCCCAACTCCATGGAGTTGGGCCCTTCTTCCACAAATATTGGGTTTAACAGGAATTTTGTTCATCCATGAAATCTGCTTTATACTACAATAAACTTTCTTGACATGCTTCTACTTGTGCAATTAATGGATAATTACCAAATTTCTATTCTATTTATAACACATCTGCTTACGAAACTGGCACTTGCAGTATATTAGTGGAAGAAGGGCCCAACTCCAGTTCGTATTAAGACCTGTATCGTTGCCATGGAAACATCATATTTAATTTTGAATGTATGTGATATTGTATATTCATGTATTAAAGGTCCACTGAAGATGAAAACCTTCTGCCTATAAAACTTTTCCAAATATTAAGTTTTTCCTTAATATCTCAAAAACAGTTTTGATGGAGTTGGGCCCTTCTTCCACTCAGGTATTCAATTGCATTGGTGTAATTTCAAATGGATTACTGACATGTTTATCCATTAGTTGTTATATCTGTTTTCTGTTTAAGACGCCAGATTCCCTGAAAAGAAAGCACTTTTAGATCAAAAGAAATAGTAAATGCGAGAGGAGGAGTTTGTTTTGTCAACCAAGACTTTCAATTTCACAGTGTATAAGAATGATTTATTTATTTATTTATTTTTTTATTTATTTATTTATTTATTTATTTATTTATTTTTTTATTTATTTATTTATTTATTTATTGATTGATTGATTTTTTATTTTATTTTTTTATATTTTTTATATTTATTTATATTTCATTTATTCATTTATTTATTCATCCAACCACTCCTGCAACCATCCACCCATCCAACCCAGCCATCCATCCAAGTCGTCCAGACCGCCGTTCATCATTCATTCCAGAATGCAAGACCGCGACTCTGACGCAGGTACTCTGCATTGTGCACCTGTCATTGTTAAAAGAACTGAAAGTTCGCCATCACGATTCACAAAAATACGTGCAACAAAATATGAAACTAACCAAGTGAGGGCTTCATCAGCTTTCACGTGGTTTGTTAAGATTCTTTACCTGATGTCTGTAACTTAGATAGGTCACCATTACTCCTAGATACACAGAGCGCAAGAAGTAGAGAATAAGATGCAGGTCTATATTACGAAGTGTTCAGAACGGTTTATTAAAACCGAATTTCATTATTAAAAATATTTGGAATTAGCCCGTTTTAGAAGCTCACATAAAATTGGATTTTGTCATCACATGTTAAAACCTAAATCTAATATAAAATCAACACAGCTGATTTTGTTTTTATTATATTTATATATTCTATAATTGTTATCTGAAACAACATTCCTTCCAATCATAAACGCGGCAATTTTCATCAACCCCGTGTCATTTTGCATGTGGAATTCCAAGATACTATTTTATAAATTAACCATTACACAACCTGTAGTCATTTTCATCTTACCATATTCAGGGAATCACCTGTACTGCCGTTGATATACGATATTTCCCTATCTTAAGCCCTTGAATTACAGTGTGTAAACTGACCTTTGCAAACCCAAGTGGTAAATTCATACAAAATAGATCTAAAAGCGGAAATTCCTAAAATAAAATAAAATAAATGAGGTTAATGAAGATTAAAAATAGAGACTACTATAATGTTAACCACTTAGCATTACGCTGATCCAATACTGTCTGTTTTATATCCTTAACTCCTTATCTACGAATGCTGCAACCAGTCAATAAGTTATTTGATTTTTCACAAAAAATCTTGTTTGCTACTCGTTTCAAATAGAACGCGATGCATTAGTATTATAACATGATGCACATTTGCTTTCTTCAGTAGACAGCAGTGACATTATATCATGATGCACATTTGCTTTCTTCAGTAGACAGCAGTGACATTATATCATGATGCACATTGCTTTCTTCAGTAGACAGCAGTGACATTATATCATGCTGCACATTGCTATCTTGGGTAGACAGCAGTGACATTATATCATGATGCACATTGCTATCTTCAGGAGACACCAATGCCATTATAACATGATGCACATTGCTATCTTCAGTAGACAGCAGTGACATTACAACATGATGGGCATTGCTATCTTCAGTAGACAGCAGTGACAATATCATGATGGACATTGCTATCTTCAGTAGACAGCAGTGACATTATATCATGGTGCACATTGCTATCTTCAGTAGACAGCAGTAATATTGTAACACGATGCACATTGCTATCATCAGTACACCGCGGTGAGATTATAGAACGCGGTGCACATTGCTATCGTTAGTAGACAGCAGTGAGATTAGAATGTGATGCACATTGCTATCATCAGTAGACAGCAGTGAGATTAGAATGTGATGCACATTGCTATCATCAGTAGACAGCAGTGAGATTAGAACGTGATGCACATTGCTATCATCAGTAGACAGCAGTGAGATTAGAACGTGATGTACATTGCTATCATCAGTAGACAGCAGTGAGATTAGATTGTGATACACCTTGATATCTTCAGTAAATGGCACGATTAGAGGGTTGTACACATTGCTATCTTCAGTAGACAGTAGCGATGTTTAAATGTAATGATCATTGGTATCTTTAATAGACAGCGAGATTAGAATGTGATGCACTCTGCTATCGTCAGTAGACAGCAGTGAGATTAGAACGTGATGCACCTTGATATCTTCAGTAGACAACGGTGAGAATTTGCATATTGCATATTGCATTGAGTTGAACTCGATTTCATGATCATTTGAGAGTCTAATTAATTGATTACACTTGTTGTGTGATTATAGATTGATGAGTGGCTAGAGATGACACCCATTAAGTGTAATTTGTTTCGATTTGTTGCGAGATAGAGATAATCAATAGTCTCGAACATGTTGAATTAATAGTCTACTGACAGTATGAATTAAAGGGGGTAACCCTATTGGTTTTGGATATGGATTGTCTTTAAAATTACATAATAATATCAAATATCGCCTCCTTTATGCTGCTTTGTGAAAAACGAGAGCATTTTCAGCGTAAATGTGAATAAATAGCCAAATTTGCAATCCAATACCTTGGTATACGTGAATTGCATTCTGGGCAGGCAATGACGAATGCTGACATGCTGTACAATGCCCGGCCCGTATTGAACGGAAAATGTGTTTTTTTCGTACCGTTTCAGAAAAAAAGGAAACAAAATATACTTCCCCTTGCAATATGTACATTTCAAATGAATATAAAAAAGTTTGGGTAAAATGGAGAGGAAAAAAACCCTTCCGAGACCGGGTTTTGAACCGGGTACCTCTCGGGTTAAAAACAAACGCGCTAGTCAATTGAGCTATTTAGCTCACCACGCTTACCGTTGCCGTTTTCATAACTATATACGGCGCACCGTCTTGCGGTGACTGATATTTCGTTCATAATTCCTCCCAGAATTCCAAAGTATTTACCATTGTTTACAAACTGGTATACCTGTAAAAACCGCTGTGATTCATGATTTCTCCGGAAATACATCGATTTGGAGCGTCAAATTTCAGGATAGTAATGAGAAAAATAGTATCTATTATGTGATACCAAAACCTCATCAACAATGAAAAAATCGGGGGATGATGCTGTCGATCGGGTTACGGACCTTTAACTCAGCAGAGCTGTTGTAATTTACAGTCAATCTGATGAATTAGATTATCTGATGACAGAATGAACCGAGACAATTATTCACCATTCTATAAGGATACATTTCGTTTTCAATTTGTATAGGGAGGCCAATGACGGGCGCAGATCTTTAAATTATGGTCTGAATGAACTGATTTTGAGAAACTGTGGTCTTGAATAGTTTATCAGCGGCAAAACAGGAATCCCACATTTGACGTTTATAAGCTATAGAGGATGATTCCTGAGCAAAATTGTGTTCCAAAGAACTAAAAATCAGGGAAGCTTTGATCTGGAATTGTCACCAACTTGAAGCTTACAGAAAGCGATATATCTACAATATTTTGCAGGATGTTCTTGAAGAAAGATAAGGATAAAGTGATGGCCTTCAAAAACTGTCAGAGAGGGGCAACCTATAAGGGTGTTAACGACCGTCAATATTGGCGCGTGATGCTTCCCCTGGGTGTCCAGATTTGAGGTGTTGTGGTGGCTGCTAATCATCTCCCGGAGACGCGAGAGGTGAAACTGACGTCATCAATTTATGCTAATCCTTTGTTTTCAAAAGAATCAACAGCCATACATCGCGAATTTCGACTATCATGTTCAGAGAAGTCAAGATTCCGATACTACATCTGCTTACAGAATTGCATATTTAAATTGCGGCAGGTTTGTGTGTGACGTCACTTTCACAACCACTTGAATCTCTCCAAAGACCTGTAGAACCAATAACGTTTGAATGTATTTTGAACTTTCAAAACATGTTTGGAACCTTAAAAGAAGTAGGCCTAATTCCAATTATGAAATCATCTGGGAAATAGTTAAGCAATCAAACACTATGAGACGAGAATCCGGTCAATGCAATCTTTGTCTAGAAGAAAAACTTTATATTCTAAAAATGTCAGAAGAAACCCTCTTAAACAAAAAATCCGAACTTATCTCAAAATGTCGCCACGCAAGAAAAAAGAAGTAGGCGCAATTAAGTTGTTGTTTTGATTTTTGATTTGCGGTGCCATTAAATTTTCGCGCGAAATTCACATCTATTTCGCGTAGGCCTATCCGCGTGGATCGACTTTGCGTATGTTTCATATCCACGCGTCTTTATGCGTAGGCCTATCCGCGTAGGCCTACTTTGCGTATATTTTTTCGGTTCCGTAATCAAGGATCATAACAACAACAGAGCAATAGTCTGACGATCGCCGTGAGGCGTGAAACTACTAGTTACTAAATGCTGAATATTATTTAGCCAAAATTGTTTTATTATACTTATATATATATATATATATATCAATTCAAAATCCTAATGTTTGCCAAAATAAATCAAATAACTTATTGAATACCTGTGGCATTCTTAGATAAGGGGTTAAGGATAAAAAACAGACAGTATTGGATCAGACGTAATGCTAAATTTACATGTTTTTGATTTTAGGCTAAATCTTCTCCTTTGACACTTTTACTTGATCGGACTAGACAGAAGTGACTCTGTAACGCCTTGAGGAAAATCCGACTGCGTAAAATAAGGTGATGTAGGTGCTTGATGCACATCATAACCATTCCAGTGCTATCATGGCCGCTAGCAATGTATATACAGAGAAGCTCATCGTACAAAGTTTCGTGATACTGCGAGGATTAAATTTAAGGATACTCAATCACTGTGGTTTAATATTACAGGTATAGAGCTTGACTAAGGTAGGTTAAGGATACAGCTTTGATAGACTCAGTCCTATCTCGATCTATAAGTATCCGCAAATAAACAAACACTGCCTTTCTATTTGTGAGACAAGTAGGTGTTATTGAATCAGTCTGCCTACAATGTAAAAATCTACAAGGACATACAATAGTGGATATGGTTTTAGTCCTGTTCACGGGTGTATGCAGACGACAAGTTCCATATTTTATCTAAAAGCTCAAAAAAGCTCAAAATTATACATTTCCATGACAATACTTGGAATCAGCATGACAGATGAAAGAAAATGAGTACAAACAAGCCCAGTATTGATTTAATATTTTTGAGATAGCTCTTGATATTTTGAGAAAATATTTTGACACTTGGACTTTCAACCTTCTCCGACCCGTATCCGCACCTGCAGACAATGTGTTTTTGAATCAGTCTGCCCAGAAAGTAAAAATACTGTATCTTCAAGTAAACAACATAGCATAAACTGGTGGGCAGAAATTGTGAGTTAATTTACTGCTTAAGTAAAAGGCAGTATCTGCTAGCACTTAACTAAGCAGATACTGTGTTTTTAATCGGGAGGAGAGGAATGCACATCCTTCACATTGGCATTTTCAAAATATCACACTTTACTTTTTTGAAATTCTCAATTTTGGAATAAGACAATGACCTGCCGAATTCTTTAATTATCAATTGTGTTTCAACAATTAGTTATCTTCAAAGCAAACAATTTGAATGCAATTCTTTATATAATAAGTGTTTAATGTCATTCAAAATATTATTAAGAAAGCTTACGATTTTGCAATTTTAACTCTTTTAAGTAATCACTTGCTGCTTATAAATTCCCCACTTACATGGTTAAAATTATGCAATTCTAGCTTTAAAAAAAAAATCATATTTGACTAGTGGAATATTTACCCCGAATATTCAGCGATTTAGCTGGTATAAAAACGCATCAAAGCTGGCTTTGAATGCTTGTTTATTGTAAGCCTACTTTAAAATATTCGTTGCGTAACTTATTAAAACAATCTTTTTTTTTTTGATCATTTGAGATAAAATTTCAAGAAAACGTATTAAAAAATCTTCATGTTTAGGAAAACAGCCTAGAAATGCCTTTGGGATATACTTGATGATGACGTTGAAATGTGTTCCATAAATGACACGTGTTGTTGAGTTTTAACTCTATTACATAAGCGGTTGCGATCACAGAATAAGAAACACGCATGGATTCGAAGTACTCTAGGCTATTTGAAAAACACTGGACCTCTACTATTAATGTTTGTACTCGGTCTATTACTTTTATGTCGATCTTAAATATGATGAGGAAATTGCTAATTTTGACCTTTTGAAAAAAAAAAAAAAACGAAAAAAAAAACCCCCTAACACCAAAACGCCATCAGCCTTCTCTGCACTCGTATCTCAGGGAGGGTTTATTGAACTCCCTCCAAGCAGATTTTGCGTACAGCTGACATGATTAAAAGCAAAATATTTTTTATTTAAAGTACTGAAGTAAGCTTGCCCCGGATGTTGAAATCTTCTTGGAATTCCATTCGAATGAGTACAAACAAGTGTAGTAAAGGCCCGTTGGTTCTTGAGATTTTTTCAAAGTACATATTAAATTTGGTACTTTTGGCATTCCATGTACGTATAAAAGCTTACAGCAAATTGTGTACGTCAGCAAGCGTGAAATTAAAGCCCAAGGTATTAAGTGAAGTATTCTATAGAGCGAGATTTTGACAAGGGAGGATATTGTTTGCTACGATCAGGAACTCTTGTTTATTTTTCTCGCAAATACTTCAGAAACATGCCTATTTAAAGGGGTACTTCAGGATACTCAACCCAATTCTACAGTTCCACTAGGAGCTGAGAGATGAGGTGTGGATGTCAGTGCATAGGCTAAACCTTTAATCATTTTGAAGTTCACTGGTCTCAAAATGTTCAGTGTTTTATAGACTGTTTGTGGAATATTGTGGATTTTTGCGTGCGCACGCAGACATTCCATTAAAAATGCACATACACACCCCTAGGGAGCCTACTTGCATACACCTAAAACTCACACTCACACTCTGACACACCACATACCCTCATCGCATACACCCACCCCTTCACATACACACCCCTACACCTAAATGTCAATATAAACGAATCCATAAAATAATGTGCCATAAGTTGCGGTAAAACACGTTCAATGACGTGTTAATGTGAATACCTATGTTATGGTGTCCTTTCAAGAATAGCCACACTGCAAAACCCCGAACCCCCCCCCCCCCCACACCTACACCCAACACAAATCCACCCCTACGCACCGTAACAATACGAACAAACAAGCCTCCGCAAGACAATTCCTCTACTAATCCGGGGATGCCGTTGTTTTATTTTGCATGTTATATTGAACCGTTTATTTATAGCCATTGATCTATAACAGTTTCAACATAGCCAAAGTAGTATATGGGGAAATGTCATTTATTTTTTGCTTTCATTTTTTTCATACACAATCTTGCCACCAAGGTTTTTCTTAAGCAGAATTTTATGTAGAATCAAAATATCATGGGTGTCATTTTTTTAAAACTGTTCTTGGGTGTTTTTTTGGCGGTTTTTGGCAACTATCATATTTTTCAATAATTCATATGTTTTCAGCCCAATTTCCATTTTATATGCTGTATAATATGAACTAATGTGTGCTGAATACGTTTTTAATAAAAATTAATGGTCAAATGTTATCCCAGAAGAAATTTGGACAGACACTTTTATCAAATTGGGTGATTGTAGGTGTTTTTGGGTGTTTTTTGGGTGCAATTCATAATGTATATATATAGAGTGTTTTCAAATGTGAAAAGATAACAAGTTTGTCACTATTCGCCGTAGAAGTGACGTCATAATTGGATTAACTACCATAGCAATAGATATATACAATTTTTTTACTCTATCGCCCTGCATTACAAGCAGGTTGCACTCATCACCTGTGTATGTCTGCATTCATAGATTGAATATAATACCGCTCTTTTCCAAAAATACTAATCTTACAGACCTGTGCGAGTGATCAGCATGATATGAATATTTTATAGAGTTACGGTCCATGTCTTTCCCTATTCAGTATCGAAGTTACGTAATGTTACTATGTCAACGGGATCACGCGCTTGAGTTATGAACCACGATCGAAACAATCACCACACAAAGTATATGGCACTTGAAGGCATATCAAAATAGCGTGATCCGGTAACCAAGAGAATTACGTAACCACTTCGATGCTGAATTCTTTGACATCTATGGTTCAATGCATAGGTACCACATAAACTTTGTACAGTGCAGAGCGATATAGTCAACAATTGTATTAATCTGTTGCTATGGTAGCCTTACGTCACTTATAGCTAATGCATGTACTTTTTGATACAAAAACTCGAGCGTAGGCCCTACTACCCAGTTTTTAAGTCCTGTGGCCGTTTGATAATGACAATGTGCCACCTATCCTAGCATGTTGTTTGGGTCACAAGTAACATATTTATACATGTTTACAAAAATCCAGATGCAGCAGAAGGCGGCCATCTTGTTTTTCAAACTGGCGCCCATTTTGCAAAATATTTCCAATATTTTTCAAACTGCTCCTTCCCAATGTGGTTTATTGGCACAGTAGCAATGGTTTTATTGTCACAGTAGCATTTGTTTTAGGCTTGTTGTATTAGTTTTATCATGTTGGCATGCAGTAGCACCAATATTGATGATTTTCAAATTCAAAATGGCCGCCAAGAATTCAAAATGGCCACCGAAATCAATTTATTTCCTTCAATCATACAATGAGCCTATATCAAGCTGGTAAAATAGGAGATTGGACATGTGCCATGAATATTAAAATAATAACACACACAAATCTGATACTAAATGCACCCCCCACTCCTTGTGCAAGTTGACCTATATCTGTTTATCACATTTAAATGATGACTTCATTTTGCATATTATAACATTTTAAAATGCCATAGAAAATGTTTCTTGGCCCATATGTGTATCCTTTAAACAAGAACAAGAGCAGTTGGTGGTGCTAGTTTGGGCTGCAGGCTGTATCAATACATCCATAAGCCCATGGCAGCAGGGGAGGGGTTCTTCAAATTTTTTAAACGGAGATGTGCCACACAGATTTTCGGATGCTGACTTTTCTATACCTTCTTTTTGCTGTTTCTGCAACCCATCAGCATGATCAGGATACCAATTTTTCACAAAATGCACCCAAATTTGCCCTAATTGGGTGCATTTTAGGGCACTTTTTGTCCTGATGTGCCCATTTGGTTACATTGGTCTCCACTGAAAACCCACCCATCGATATATCAATATTGCTAAAAAAATATACCCCCAAACCATGGCAACTTCCTGTACACCTTCAAACAGGGAAAAAAAATTAGGGGTATTAAGAACTGCAGGGTAAAGGGTACTGAGTGATCCCACAAATGGGTTATGGGTCCTGGGGGATGGACTTATATAGGGTTTCTAGGGATGGAGTTAGGGATCCTAGGGATGAATACCGGATATCGCGGAGACAACATTAGGTATATCAAGGATGGGGTTAGAAATACCAAGGACATGTTTAGGGGTGACCATGAAAGAAGGTTTAGGTGTACCAATGACAGTGTTCCCCGAAGGTCCCAGGGACAACAGTTTATGGGTCCAGGTGAAGGGATTAGGGGTTCCAGGGATGTGATTAGGGGTATCGACAATGGGGCTTGGGGTATCAAGGAACAGGGTTAGGGATTCCGGAGACAAGGGTTAGGGGTTCCAGGAATGGGGAGAGCCCCATGGTCAGTGTTAGGGGATCTATAAGGGATATGGTAAGGGGACTGGGGATAGAGTTAAGTGCCTCAGGGTTTGGATAATGGGTACCAGGGACAGAGGATGGGACTAGTGGTACTGAGGACTGTGCAGGGTAAAGGGTACAACGGGTAATGGGTCCCGGTGAAGGGGTTAGGGTTTCAGGCATGACCAGTCATGGGTTCCAGGAATGGGGTTAGAGGACACGTTGTCATGTTTGAGGTCCCAGGGATAAGATGAGGTACTGGGGATTGAGTTAGGGTTCCCAGGGTTGGGGTACTGGGTACCATGCAGGAACGGGGTAAGGGGTACCGGGCATGGCAAGAGGAACCGTATGTGGGGTTACAGGTGCCGAAGATGGGATCAGGGGTCTGTCTAGTCTCGGGGACAGACTTTTTAGGTTTTAGGAATGGAGTTAAAGGTCCCGTAGCAGGTTTAAGGTTAGGATAGGGTTAGGGGTACTGGGGATGGAGTGGGTTTGGGGGTTCCAGGTTTGGCGTTAGGAGTCCCAGGGATGACATTAGGAGTAATGACGACTGTGCAAGGGTATTGGAGTAAGAGACGTAGGGTACTAAGGATGTGGTTAGCAGTGGCGTAGGGTCATAGCGGCAGGGGGTGCCAAGGATGGGGTTATGGGCTACCTGGCCCCGAGTACATATCAGGTTATGGGCCACTGGGTCCATGGATGGGTCTAGGAGTCCCAGGGATGGGTAGGGGCACTGGCCAGGGATGGGGATAGGTGTACCAAAAATACACGGTTATGAGACCCGAAGAGGATATGGGTAGGAGCATTCGGGTACTAGTACGGGGATACATGTTATGGGGTAGGCCTACATGAACAGGTATCAGAGTACGATGTACGTTTAGCAGGGTACAGGGTTATGAGGTACCGAGTTAGGGGTATTGGGTAAAGATTAGGATTACGGGTTAGGGTATGGGTATGCATTGGCCCAGAGTACATCAAACTTAGCGGGAACATAATTATCATTAGGCC